>NW_017300244.1:340171-340548 GCF_001594075.2 Trachymyrmex cornetzi
TTCTGTTATTCACTGCGTTCCATAACCTATAACTTGAAATTAAGTGTGGAAAAATGTTAAGAAATTGCGTATTCGTACCTATGATAATGTTGAAAGCCAGAATTGAAAAATCAATTCTATAAAAAATCTTGTTCTTCGGAGTCCTTATATATTCTTCAGAGTTATGTCTTTTAATAATTATTCGCGTCCGATACTCATAGGTATACCTATAACTCATAAACATAACCTATCAATGCGTACGAGTCGCAAGGAATCATGGTCGCTCGCGAAAATCGTACCGGTACAATATAAGGACCAGAGACAAGTACAATTTACCCAACTCTCTCTATTTTTACAAATTTGCTAATAGCAACATAACTTACAAATATTTTACTAAT
>NW_017300244.1:340629-341166 GCF_001594075.2 Trachymyrmex cornetzi
CCTTAGGTAAATTGTACCAAAACTTAGATCAGACACCGAACAAAATCAATTTTGAATGTCACTCGTAAACAGACGACTCGAAGACAAAACAAAAATGATAGTTCTTAACCCATATTACCAGCGTCATATCAGTATCATTATCTTTAAAAAAAAATGTTTCGGTTAGAAAATACAATGGAGGTACGATTTAACCGTCGGTACGACTTAGCCAACTCTCCCCTAATAGAGATCCTGGGTTCGATCCCCGACAGAACCGAAAAATTTTCATACACTCGTAGCTCCTTTTGGAAGGCAATGGCAAACCACCGAGTAGTATACTTGCCCAAGAAACCTCCTTACCAAAAATTGTCAGTCGGAATCGATTTAAAATGACCAAAATACGTCCCCCTCGAAACCCTTCCACTTTCATATTTGAAACATTTTTTTATATCATCAAAAATAAGCGAGATATTTTATATATAAGTGGACCACCGTGTATGTATGTGTGTGTGTGTGTGTGTGTGTGTGTGTGTGTGTGTGTGTGTGTGTGTGTGTGTG
>NW_017300244.1:341205-427707 GCF_001594075.2 Trachymyrmex cornetzi
TGTTGTTTGTGCGCGCGCGCGCGTGTGTACATAGAATCTGCATCGTTCGTATAAAGATTATTTAATGCAAAGTAACATTGCGATAATATAAGTATAAATTCTGTTTTTTTTATACGAATTAAAGTTAATATCTGTTTTTTTGTAAACCGTAAAAATAATTAAAAGCGCGACATGCTCGACGCAGAAATCTAATGTTTGAGCGTGAAGGAGTAATTTATGGAAACTGTATGCGCCTTCGAGTTTCCCAAAGTTCAACCGAGTAACTCAGTTAAGCCCAAGCTTCGCGGAAACGCCATAAAGCAGTTACACGATTTTACTCTTTTCCTCACGTTGACGGTTGGATGTATCTTCCGCTCCCATTGGCATGTGTATGACCCATCAAGCAAAATAATTAATAATGATGAAACATATATATGTATATATATATATATATATATATATACATTAACGCAAGTTGTATAAAAGCTTTAATAGTTACAAGTTTTAATTAATATCAGCGCTACGTTTATACAAACATAATGTTTTCTGAGGAAATATATAGGAAATAAATGTATTATTTATACATAAATTATATAAAGATGTAAATAATCATATATTTTCTATCAACGAGATTCAAAATAAGCTCGTGAAAAAGAACGTTTCGAATTACTTATAAAAAAAAATATATTTTAACAATTATAGAAAAAGTCAATGAATGACATGAAGGTAGAATATTAATAAATAAGAGAAGCAATCGCGAAAGACCTTGCTGTGTAATAACATCGTAATTTTAAATCGATTTGCGATTAAATGATTGTGTACTTGATGTGAAATTACCGCAACTTAGGTACTTAAATTACATAATCTCTGCTGCTGGTAATACGCTGAGAAGATTGCACATGCGTGCAGAGTTTGTAGTTTGCGCATGTTCAGGAGGATCTTAAGACATGATTCGATTATTTATGAAGTGCGTGATACAAAATTACATGCGCATCATTACTTGTACGTTACTTCAAATTGTTGAAGCTAAATAATGCGCGCGCGATAAATAATGATTTATGCCATGCACAAGCAAACCAATAACAAAGTTATCGTTCATCGTTTAATATATAATAGAAAAAATAAAATAAAAAAATGTTATTACATTCTATACGTAATAATAAATTAACGTTCTTCTATTAAAAATACTATTATGTTTTATTTGACACTTTTGTAAAAAATATTCTGAATAACAATAAATTAAACATGGTAGCATCGTGTTTTAACAAACTCTGTGATGCGTAATCGCAGAATAATCTTATAAAGAATGATTTCCATGATCACACAAGATCGATATGAAACTATTAAATCGACGATAATCCCGGATAATTTTTGAAGCGGTATTTTGCGCGTAGAAACGGGATCGTTTCATTAGCGCTGCACAATGGCGGAGGTTGGATAAATGATGGGCAATAATGAAACATTAATGGCGCAGTCAGTTTGAAATGACGACGTCAACTAGCTATTCAATACTATATTTCCCAGCCTCATTTCTATTTCGTCGAATAACCGTTTTGATATTAATTTGCCATTACACGTAGGTACAATAAATATACTATTTCCGCAAATGACGACAAAGAATAGAGTGATATAATAATCTATGCACAGTTAGATACTAAAATTAAATTTTTGTATTAGAATTCATTTTTCAAATGAAAAGATATTGAATCGTAAACAGCGTAATATCTGATATAAGTTGAAGCAATATAAAAGAATAACTTTATAAGTTTTAAAAGTATTAACCATTCGCATCTTTATCTTTGAATAATTGTTTCATAGATATATATTCCTATTATAGAATTTTTCGTCGTTAAATGGTCAAGTTTATAAATCTCCCATATTTTTAGATGCTTAAATGATTGAATATTTAAAGGTCAGCACGTTAAAATTTTATGAATTAAAATCTCACATTCAAGTCGTTTTATACAATTTTTTAATATTTAAATTATATAATGCTTCTCTCTCAAATTAAAAATATCTTATATTTTATGCGACTTAAATTATTAACCACACAAATATATTATTGTGATTATGTTACTATTAAATATATAATAATAATAATTATTATTATTTGTTGCAGTGTCTGATTACAGTTTGACTATAACGCGATTACTACGATACAACGCGCGCTCATAATATTTTTAAACATTAGCAAAAAAAGTTTGTTTTTTCCACCAGATCGACATACATTTGTCCGAATTTTCGTGAAAAGTAAACGCGAATATCTTTCATCGTCGTCCACATTGTAACGCCAGCGAAAACAGCGGAAACGCCATGTTCGATGCGTTAGCTTGCGAAGCGGAACGATTGTGTTTGGATTGTCGAGCGGTTAAGCTGAAAAAGCCGCTCAACATCGAAAATGAATTTCCAAACGTGTATCGCATATTTTCTCCGACACTTTTATAGCTCAATGACGCGTATCGCGCAATGCGATGGGGCAAGCTCAATTCGCTAATATGTACCAGCGTGACCGTAGACGGCTCTATCAGCCTGATGTCGAGCGGTTTCGCGGATCGGCAATTCGATATTGGCAATGACAATTGAGAAATTAAAGGCAAGATGTATTAAATGAAACGTAAAACTTAATTTCCATTCGGAAATAAGGTTTATTAGATAGAATTTTTCTTGCCTCTTTTATAAATAACAGACTTTGAAACTCTTCTTTATTTCTCAATGGGTGAACGGAAATCTCTAATGCGATTCATTTTGCGTAATGGGAAGGACAGATTAACAAGAAGAATAATCAATTACAGTTTTAAATCAATTTTATCGCACATGGCTTGGCGCGTGGTATTAATACCAATTAAATGACATAATTGGCGAATTCGTTTAAAAGATGAAGAGATTGGCAGATGTATCACGTAATCTCGTTAGCAACAAAGCAATACGCGTATTTACGACTCATTTTATAATACACAGATCTTTGATGATTCATGAGAGTCGGAATATTTTTTCCAACCAATATTTCACATAACGCTTTCATCTGCATATCTATATAAATCTAAAGAGATGCTTCTTCATTACAGTACCTGACGATGATATGCATTTGTGACGGATAGCGAAAATGTCGACTTGGATAATGCCGATATGTAATGGCGGATAGGGGTTTTACTTCCGGATGTGAAAAGCGACGAAAAAAAGTACGCATCGGAGCGAAACCGAATTTCATCGCGTGGATGCGTAGCCGTAGTTCGTCAAACTGCCGCGTCCCACCCATGCGTAGATTTTAAAATCAAAGCGACCCGACACACGCTCTCGTTTTGTCTCCCTTGTCTATTTCGCTCGTTTACGAGCGAAAGTCGTTTGCGCCAATTTGATTTATCCTCTCTTTTTTTTATTTATAATTCTATCGAACTTTCGCATCGCTGATCTTTATTGCCACTAACGCGCGAGCGCCCGTCTAAATCGGAAGCTTCCGGAAAAAGCGCACACGCGGAAAGCTATGCTGCGCGCTAAATCTCTTCATGTCCAAAGGTGAAAAATATCGAGAGAGGGAGGAAGACTCAGGAAGTGAAAGAGGGATAAAGAGACAAAGTTAAAATATATACTGTTTAAATATACAGTAAGCATTTATTATATACTCACCATTAGCATTGATTCCCATGGCATCCATCGAATCGGTAATGGAGGACGTCCTTCGACACGGAAGTAATCCGCCGCATATGCGCTTCGTCCACTACCCAAATCAGATACTTTAACCGTGTATCCGCGGCACACTAAACAATTTCTGAAAAAAAATTCACAAATACTCGTCTCTTAATTTCTGTGAAGCACCTTTTTCATCCTACTGTGTAATATATACCAAAATATTTCCACTCGCGAATTTTAAACTGGAAAATAATAGAATTATTTTTTGATCAAATTAACACTTCCATTCTTTTTATTAACGCTGGCCATGAGATCTCTGCTAACCGTACAACTATGCAATATTCTATCGGTTCGTATCAGTTCGTATACGGCTAAATGAATATGTGTTTGTACGTTCTATTTTTTATATTCTGCACGTGGCAGCCATATCAAAAACAAACAGAGTAGTTTATCGAAATATCGTGCGAGCATAACTAAACGCTAGTTTTCCAGTTTATGATTTTTTTTTTTTCTGTACAGTTGGAAATAGATTTTAAATTGATATTTTTTAGTTTTTTAATTCTTTATATCATTATAAATATATTCTACCTTTTAGTACATGTATCGACAAGACGTATCATAAAACAATTATAAAATAATTGAAGAAAATGAAACAGATGAGAGTCTTCGAAATGTTAGAAAAGAAATTCTTTAATAATTAACGGATGAATTTCTTCAATAAAATACAGTGACTGTGAATGGCTGATGCATGAAATCGCTTCTTGGGAGCTCATATTTAAGCAGCTCACAATAGATTCGTTGCAAGCATGTTCCAAACGACGGTCGTTCCAAGTTTCGCGCTGATTTGCGCGTAAACGTCGTCGTTCCACGGTAAAGGGGTGATTCGTGAGACGAGGAAGGGATGGTTTAGTAGCTGCCACGACGCTTTTATTTTACGCGCACCGGTTGATATTTTCACACCCGTTGTCAACGTCTGCGCCTTCTGCCTGATTTGCTGGCAAGTTTTTCTACTTTTGGTACCATAAAAATCTTGCTCATTCTTTTTTTGTTCTCTCGAGCATTCAAATTCAATCAGGCTGTTTTACAATTTTTGGAATCGTTTCGAAATCGTGCAAACCTGTGTATTATGTTAGTTCATATAATTTCAGTTACACACGCGCGCGCGCGCACACACACACACACACACACACACATATATATGTACATTTCCGTTTGAGATACCATAAGAATGATTGCGTGGGAATACGAAAAGAACAGTTTTGTTGAAGTATCTAAAAGTTTAGACAGATATAAACCTGAAAATAATTTTATTAGACCATCAAAGTAATGTAACATACTCAAAATAATTGCTTAAAATGTCAAAATATTTTGCAATATTATTCATTATACTTGAGCATCCTACATAATTATTTTGATAACCCGACAAATTTATTTTCAAATCTATCTAAATTTTTAGATGCTCCAGTAAAATTGTTCTTTCCGTACAAGATACACGGGAAAAATTCATAAAAATGACAAAAGACGTCAAATATTTATTACGAGATATCTAAGGAAATATATATGATTGAATTTGCCACATAGAAATAGATTTATTTTGGATTTATTATTCTTCATTCCCGTTCTGCTAGTAGCAATAATTCTCAGACATTAATATCCATCGTTTATTTCTCAGTAGTAGAACTAGTATTCGCCGGGTTGCCGCATTCACCATTAGAATTTAACCCTGAACCCACTTCTATAAATCACAAATAAATTGCGCCCCTTTCGTCTAGCTTCTTGTACCCTCGCTACTGTCGCGACAACGATCGCGCCACGGGGCATGATAATTAAGGTTTACGATTAGAGTTAATAATTCGAACACACGGCCCAAACCCTTCCGGCCGTGCCTATCTCATTCCCCCGCTTTTAATAGCTCTACCTACGATATTGGTTGTCGTGCCACGCTGCTGGGTTTCAAGAGTTTCCAAATCGTATGGAAGGTGGAAAAGCACGGTCTAGGGGTATGCAGAATCCATTACGTATATGGAAAGGGAATGAGACGATAAAACAATCGGCCGTCGTAATAAAGCAATCCCATTGTAATGCCCAGAGGCATGCTTTCGTACGCTTACAAAAAGATCGAATAGAGTATGCATTTGTTTGTTTGTTTGCTTGTTTGATACATGAAACGATTCCGTCTAGCGATCATTGCGAATCACTGCAGACAAATTAAAGCATTCGTCTGGAAACGAAATTAAGATTGGTGAAATTCAATTGATTTTCAAACAAAGGATGTAGGTGCAGTTATATTATAATCGAATATATTATTTTTAATTATTTCACATACTGAATATATGGAATTATTGTAATCATAAATATGCAAGGAAAATTGCGTGAATATACGGAAAAAACTAATGTTATATTAACAGATGTTGCATTAGTTTAATTGAAAATAATTCAATAACAGCAATAATGAAACAAATAATATTTTATTAAAATAAAAGCATAATATATTTATTTCGTTAATATTACTTGTGTATGTGTGTGTGTGTGTGTGTGTGTGTGTGTGTGTGTGTGTGTGTGTGTGAGTGTGTGTGTGTGTGTGTGTATGTGGTGTGAATTAACAAGATTATTTTCAATTAGAGTAATGCTGTTAATACAACATCATTTTTTCCATCTATCAATTTTTCTTAATTTAAAAAACCAACATATAAAAAGTATTAATGTCATATCTCAACAGTCTATTTGTTTCGCCATGTATGAAAATGTTAAAAAATCGTCTCTTTCACGTTTGTTATAGCAACATAAAAAAAGGAATTAGCTATAGTACATCGGGGATATCATTTTATTCTACACATTCGCTCTCATATAAGTTTATCGGGACGAAAGGAAGATTGACGAGTTCTGTGGTACACGTATTTAGTTTCGTTTTCAAGACTGCAATAATATGGCAAACAACAACTTGCTCATTAATGAGCAAGCCCTCAAAGCAACTTATGGGAAACAGTGCACGCTTACCTTGTGGCGAGATCCCGATGCACGAAGTCCATTTCCTCGAGATACTTCATGCCGGATGCTATTTGCGTGGCCATGTAAACCAATGTGCCGAAACTGCAACACGAAGAACGGAGTCGGTTACACCGTGAAGTTTACTTGGAGAAACTCCTCAGTATACATAGAGGCGTTTGTAGCAAGCAACGCCACAAATAGCGGACACTCGACCGTACCAACTCAGCCATAGTCAACCAACATTTTTGACGCAAGTAAAATAAGAGATCCCGTTACTTAAATTACTTTATAAAGTAAATCAAGGAATCCAAATTAACTTGTTATGCTCTTTTCTTTCGTACATGAAGCCATACTTTGCCTTTCATAACTGAGAATGACGTAAATTATTACAATGGAAAATATATTTAAATGTAGGTATATTTTTCCCATACTGTTAAATTTATCATGTCAAATTATATTCAGTTTAAGTTATTTTTAATCACCTATATAGGCCGCTATTACTTTTACTTAACGTTGTTTAATTAAACTAAAACTACAGTTAAACAATTTAAATTAAGAAAATGTATTAAATTTGACTAAAATTTAGTTTATTATTTGCTAAGTGTATACGTTAATATAAACGTATACTTTGAAACTAACCACAGAAATGGGTTAATTTACATCTTAACACACATAGAAATTAAATAATAAAATGTTATTTAACTCAAGGAATTATTATCATTACTTCTTTAGTATCTAATAGTGCAAGTTGGAAATAAATAAGATATAAGTGTACGTTTGATCAATCTAAATTAGATATATATACAATAGTATTTTCACTTGAAATTTGTAGCAAAAGAGATTGAAGAAGTTTATTCATCATATTTGTATACAGCAGATTTATTTTTGTATTGTTCCTATTTCCAGTAAAATTGAATTTGAAAATCGAGTAAAGTGCGACAAACGTACGCGTTGGTTACGATCGGGCGTTAGCATTCGTTCGTACTCGTTGAGGACGACGGTAGGTACTATACGTTTTTAGTATTTACGTTTGTAGAATGCAAACCATTTACATCGAAACGACTCTGCGTGCTATTTCTACGAGAGATACGCCAATAGAGTCGTTTCGGTGGTAGCATATCGTCCTACACTTAACGTTGTTACGATATAACTGTAGGTTTATATGTATATATATGAAATGAGAGCAATAATATGTAAAAAAGATTGCAAGAAGAATCTATATGTAATTGGTTAATGCGTCAATATATTTATCTTATTGGCCAAATAAATGTTTGCTTCAGAAATTGGAGTATTCGAGCTCCCTGCTTACATTACAATACGGAAGTATCTAAAATTTTAGTTATAGACACAAATCTGTAAATAATTTTGTTGAATTATTAAAATAATTGGACACTCAAACTGGTTTGTTAGAATGTCGAATCTTTGTGCAGTATTGCTCATCATGCTTGAGATTCCTATAAAATTATTTAAATGGTTTAACAAAATTATTTTTAGATCTGTTGATCTGTATCTACACTGAGAAAAAAATATAGTCAATTTTAATAAATATTTAGTTCAATACTGCCAACTAAATATTTACTTACAGTAAATAAATATTTGTTTAGTAAAAAAAAATGATTGTTAAATCAAATTAAAATTTCTTGTATCAAATAAATATATCTTTATATTTAATAAATATTTAGTTGGCATATATTCAACTAAATATTTATTAAAATTGACTATATTTTTTTTATAGTGTAGCTATAAATTCTTAGATACTTCAGCAAAATCATTTTTTCCGTATAAATCTCGCAATATTCGCGCTTTATATGAATAATAATTTGCAGTTGATTTTTCCTTAATGAAAATATCGATATGCTCATTTAATACTGAGTTATCATATATTATTCAATTATATGATACAAATGTCTTATGATGCAAAACGGTATAACATGTTGATTGAATGAATTGAACTTAATTCTCGTATATGATCAAACGGAAACAGGGACGAATTTTCAATTTGCACGATGTGTCTAATATCGCGTCGTGTAAAAATTTTCCGGACGACTTAGCGTCGTGATTCTTAAAGCTTCATTTGCGATGTCAGCGAATGCAATTCGGTTACCGGTATAGAAAGCGGCTGTATTGAAAGCTAGGCTATTCTGTCGGTCCTGGATATTGGATTCGTTCATGCGACAAACTGACTGCAGTTAAAACGGCGGACTCGCTGAAATAAATGAAAACGATTTCGTTTATGAATGATAGTACATATATCAGCAATTTAATTAACTACTTCGATACTGTCGTAGCTATTAAGAGCTGTTAAGTTGTTGAAATATGACAACATAATAAAGTTGCACATCGCGTGATTCGTGAGAGCAAATTAATATTAGATATATTTTTTTCGAATTTTTCGAAAAAATTAAATTGCTGAAAATATCTATAACATCTCGCGTATTATTGTCATAATTAATAAACGTCAATTTTGTTTTATGTCTTAATTATAGGTACTTAACGATGTGTAGTGTTACGAATTGTGAAAGAAAAACTGCAAAAGAAACAAATTAATCTGCAAACAATAGGATGAGAAAACGTAACGATAATATGTGTTGTATAACTATTTTTTTTACTATTACAATTGCAAAATAGTAAATGGTGCTATTCGTATTGCATAGGCACGAATGATTGAATATCCCCGTACATCAATATTTTCCGCGGCACTTGATGGGAACAAAGCGTGATCTCCGCCGGCTGCTTCATCTCGCGCGAAAGCTGAAAACGATCGCGCGGGAAAACACGCTTCGCCGACACCTGTCACGAGCACCGATGATCCTCTCCGTCGCTCACCTCTCATTTTCAGCCGATTTCTCGTATTTCGAGTACTTTCCGCGTAGTCCTGGTCATCGTGCGTTTTCACGCGTCCTCCGGACTGATTGGAACTGACGTTCTTCGCGGCGACAGAATAAAACAAAAATTCGCACGATCGCGTTCGACTAGGAGGCCTATTGTGGAATTGCTCGAATGCTATCATCCTGCATTTACAGCAACGTAAAAAGTAATCATTCCACGTCACGTACGCATATACACACGGGAATTATTCATCGTATACGTTTGACGTTTTCACGATATTGTAGCAATACTTCGTGTAAAAAATTTCGATAAACAACTTTATAATTATATAACATGACACATTACAATTTTGATATTTTCATTATTTTAATTGGTTTAGTCAATTAATGAATATACGGTATTTCAATTCGTTAATTAAGTACATTTTATTTTATTTGTTTTAATTAAATGGATTTATTATCTGTCGATAATGTGAGGGTGATGCCATAATAGGCACAACAATTTACGCGGAAGTACGGTGATCGTATCAACGTGAAATTTAGGGCATGTCGAAATATGGTTCATTGATTTTATGTCAAAATGGTGATGATCACATAATTGCGTATCTATTTCGGATGATATGTTATTTACTTCGAGTGTCGCAATGTCGATTGGCAGTGTGCATTAAAGCGGACATCGATAATGTATCGCTTTTAAAATGATACGATGGTACCGATGTTACAAATTATTCCACGCCGTAGTATCAAATTTGTGTTCATTAAATTATGTTAATTATTCGAATAACGATCATATATATCCAGGATATATATGCATTTTTTGTTATATACCTTTAACTATGTACGAACCGAATTCCCCAACGATCTCTTAAAAACGTAACGGTATTTATGAACGACCAAGGACTATTATGGTATATTTTTCGATGATAAAGCATGCATTAACATCTAAAATGTGATGTAATGACACCGATACATTGTCAGTGAATAAATACACACGCACACATACATTTGCGTGTACGTATGAATACATTTAAGTACATATAACCGGACCTTATATGGCCTAATTTTCATGACATGACCTACTCACTGTTTGTGAGTAATTACATGTGAATTCAACAGATAGCACTATTAAGTCGTACAGGCTGTCTGTTTGATTCAATTGCATCAGTTTATTGCTCAGTTTGTTCATTCTGTTATTGTCAGTAAAGCAAAATGGAGAACATCTAGGTCATGATGTAATATTTCATAGGTAAATAATTGCTTTCTATAACTACTAAGAGATAGTTATTAATTTCCATAGTACTTATTATTGTAGTTCTGTATTCATACTTTACAACACTGTATTCAGTTTATATTTTCGTCACAAGGTTTTGTTTACAATCAAAGAGAGGAAACTCTTTGTAAGGTAGAAACAATATGGTCAATCTAGGCATGCTGAATGTACACGCGTTTTTTCCTATTTTTATTCTATGGATTTTAATTCACCTGTTAAACATCGTGGAGTTAAGTAAATAAGCAGATAAGTAAATGAGTTGAGGATTAGGAAATAGTTCTTTGTGATTTTTATATATATATATATCTCAATGTGTTAATAATTCATATCTTATGAAAGTAATATTGGATCACTTTATTTTTCAGTTTCTCTAATATATATATTTTTTTAATAAAAAAGAGCTAAACGTATACTTAGGCCATATTGAGAATATATCACTGTTAAATATCAAAGGAACAATGGCAAACCGATCTCTTGATTTAAATAACATTTTATTATTTTTAACTTCCATGTGTGTCAAAATATAAATCAATCTTCTTCTGTGGTTAGTTTCGAAGTAAATAACGTCCATATTATAACATATGCCTTTTTTAATATATAATAATAAACTAAATTTTCTTGAATTAAATTGTTTAATTCCATTGTTTTAATTAAATTAACAACATATTGAATAGGAGCAATAGCGACCTGTAGAAATAATTATAAATAATTAAAATTCAGTATAATTTGATATTATGAGTTTAACAGTGATGTATTCAATACGAAAAATGCTACTTTTTTTACGCTGCACTTATGTAAATATTTGAAAATATCTTATATTTTTTTTCGTGTTCAGAAATCCTCTATTAAATCTAATCATTAATTTTCAATTTTGGATTCAACAAAAAATTAGAAAAAATCACAAAACTTAGGTTAGGCATGTAGTGTTCGGTTTCCCCATACATAAATTTTACATAAACTATAGTATACATATGATACTTTATCTTAGCGCACATGTTTAAGAGGCAATAATATTAATTAAACTATGGAAATTAAGTTAGAAAAGTATCGTGTTTATCATACCTAAGCGTCTTAGCCGTGTGCAAGTTTGAAGTTTCGGCGATGTGACTTTGCAAATATTGATTCAAATCCCCGTACTCGCCGTTTTCCAATACGATGCACATGGGATCGTTCTCAAGGCTGGCACCGAGTAGCCGCGCGACATTTCGATCGGCGAGTCGTACCAGTCTCTTTGCCTCCTGTTGAAATTCTATCCTGGAAAACACATGGAGCATCCGGAAGTAATATCTTTATAGGTGCCCGCGGTACCAAGGCCATGAGTATTGAATACGGACGCGGATATATATACTGGAAGTAATGTAGATATTCCGTTCGTATCGCTCGCTTGTCTCTCGGAAGTTTTCGTTGTCTCGCGAAGAAGAAAGAACGGCAGGAAAGCAATACAAAAATGCCAAGGATAAAAGAGAAACCTACCTACGGGGTTATAGCGCGAGTCACGAATAAGGACAACCGCGAATAAGGGTTGCGACTATGCACTATTGTGCTACACATGTGAGTAAATTCTAGCAAGAGCAGACGATGCAGAACATGATATAAACTGTCACATTGAATGATTTGTGAATTCGATAAGAACTCAATAGACTGTGTGAAAATTGAAACCTATATCCTCTTTACAATTTTTGATATAAAATTATCTCCTCGTATTATAAATCAATCCAATAAAAATTCTAGCGATTAATGAGCCAATTTATTATTCTATGGTCGAATAATCAATTTTATTGGTCAGAAAAAGAGACCATTTCATAAACATTTTGACACAGGATAATTTCTAGTAATTCCATGATATCTCTGAAATTATTAAAAATTTGCATTTTTATACGATTTCAACATATTTGCATAGACGAACACGCTTTCATTTAGAGAAGTAAACACGAATGTATTTCGAATAAATGCGATGTATTATAATATTGAGTTCCGTTGATGAGATTCGTATTTGACCGACCAGCACGTTTTATTTTATACATGATATTAATTTTTGGGAAATATTTTAAAATTCATCAGTACATTTTTTTCATAGAACATGCGTATATGCGCAACATAAAATTACTTAATTGAAAATGTCAACGCGGAAAATGAAATTCCTTTTTGCATCGAAAAATTCAATCATCAGACGACGAAATGTATAATAGGATCAAAAAACGAAAATCTATCAGGCAGATTGGTTTGATAGACTTTTTTGCGGAACGCGAGTTGGTTGTAACCAACAGAAAGAAAGGCGTGGAAAAGAATAAAGGCCAGCGAGAGAACGATTGCGCTCTAACATGAGTTGCATCCATTTCGCGCGACAACACGGGATTCGCGGGCTTTTCCCAGTTGGCAAAATGTGTTTTGTAGACAATGCCATCCGTGATCCTGTCTGCGGGGATCATCCTTTTGCTACTGCGACGACAACGCGTCGTCGGGCCGGTGCAGTGAATCCGGTACGACGCGCTCCGTTGCCCGTTCCTATCCCTATCGGCCTATACCGAGGGAAAATCGTGATCGTCCGAACAAAACGTTGTTATAGCGGCATCGCGAATGCAATAAAAGGATATCTTTTATTGGCTGATGTAGTGTTCATGGTTGAGCTACGAGAACCTTCGTTCAAGCATTGATTCTAGATTTTTCTGAAATGTACTTTATAGAAACAAATACGCTTCGACGTGAATTGGATCACGTGTGGAACTGCGTATTACATGTAATTATATATGACGCATAATACGAGGTATTACCGAGGTACAGTTTGTAATTTTTATTCATTGTATTTATAAATTATAGAGTGCGCGGAATAATCATTTTCTTTATATAATATTATCCAATTAAGCATATTGCGCAGTATCTCTCTGTAATCAGTGGATACTGATTTTCAAATATTCTACTGAAAAAGCCACGATGAAGCACGTACAGCGCATACACGCTGATTCGCTAAGTAGGTCGTAATGGTGGATTTAGACGTGGACGGGATTTCGAAAATTGCGAAACATAAATAAAGGGATAAACAAGATTATTGACGAATATTCCATGTTACCAATCGCTAAATCGTATGCCCCGTAGAAAGACGCTTTGAATACAGAATAGGATTTTATGTTTCCAATTTTCTAAAGGTGAGAGAACCCTCCTCTCTCACCGCTTTATGAAAAATTATATTGACGCAGACATGCGCGTATGAACACGGACGAGTTATTCGATTACATGCCAATCATCGATCGCTTAAAGCCCTTCCGCATTATCCGGCCACATCTACTTAATGCGCGTAGCGTGTCATTACATTCGGAATCACTTTGCGCCGCGTTATTGAATTACGCCGTTAACGCGACGCTCTATAATCTATTGGAATAATTTTCTATCGTCGATATAGATAGGCACTGCTTTCGCTTTCGGTTTTTGTTTGCTGTAGGAGCGGTTGTCTCCCGAAATATTTAAACTTTGTACAAAATATATGTTTGAACGTTAATATTTTGATCCATACGATAGCATCTAAATGCCTAGTGATTATATTTAATTAATGCAATATTGACGATAATTGCTAGAATTCGATTGATGTGAAATTTTATGTTGTCATCAAAACACATTCTCAACAAAACGTTATCATTTAAACGTTATCATTAAAATTTTATCGAGATACGAGAATAGAATATAAAAGGATGACAAGATTTTTCATTACAAAATAAATAATACATTAAATTAAAAACTTTAGGACATAAATTAATTATTATTTACGATTGCTGCTGTTTTCGATTACTGAAGATACGATTAATCTTCTCAAAAAATAAAGCATTCAATTTCCACAACTTGTTTTTGTATACCTTTACGTAAATTGAGCAAAATTTAATCAATGTGAAATTTCATGCTATCGCATAACATTATATTAAATACTAGACATATTGTCAAGATATATTTATCAAGACAGAAAAATAGAATATAAAAAAAAATGACAAAATTTTTCATTATAATATAATATATTAAATATTTTAAGACGTCAATTATCATTTGCAATTACTGCTATTTTTCAATTTTTTGAAGAGATTATTTTCCTTAAAAGATAAAGTATTCAATAGCTATAACTTGCTTTTATATATCATTATATAAATCGAAAAAATTACATGGTTCTTACCTAAGAGCGTCAGAAGATCCTGGTTTCAAGGATTTAACAATAACTAAATCGCTGGAGGTATTTCTGAAAACCTCGTCGTATCCAGGAAACCTGTCAACCTCGCAGAGGTGAACATCGCCAAAGTATCCACAGCCAAGATTTTCAACGATGTTGAGTTTTTCCCGTGGAAAATCAAGGACACACTCAGGTATTTCGTCCTCTTCCTCCGTTAGCATATCTTCCGGACTGTAGCTAGTTACACTGCTAGAGGCTTTCGCGCTCATTGGCGGTGGTGTACTTGGTGTTGGCGAGGGTGGCAGTGGTGGTAGAGGACTCTGTGATGATACATACACGAATTCAAAATTATATTTTCTCGAATTACGTATAAATCAATGTATAATATTAATACGTGTAGTACGAATATGTGAGGTAAATAGTTGTGAGTAAATATTTGTACTTTTATTCACTGAACGAAATTATTTGAAAAATATGAAACAAGTATAATATCGCGAATATGAATAAAATGGGATAAATATTTCTTCCTTTCTATATATATATATATATATATATATATATATATATAAAGAAAAAATATTTCAATAAATATTTAAATAAAAGATAATATTAGGATTCATAATCGTGATATACCTTTTTCAATGTAATTTTGCTTCCACGTAAATTAATCAAATCTGATAATATAATCAAACAGAAACACATGTACGCTACCCTTCATAGAACTACTGTAATCAATAACCACGCCCTTTTACATTATCGCTCTATAATCTGTGTATGCCCGCGAAAGATGTTTTCTTCGCGGTAGTTATGATTGATAGTGCCCTGTTGTTTCGTTTTTCGGTCATTAATCCTCATAATTCACAGGGTGAAGTATTTTGCGTCGTGCATATTGTATAGAGAAAACAACCCTGGTTGAAAACGAAATTAAGTCGGAGTCGAGATATACGCAATACAATGATATACACCGTTAAAAAATATTTTGTGCAGTATGTAATTATTACAGCCAATAGAAATAATCTAGTACTGTGATTATGAATAATACAATAACTTCAATAAAAGTATAATTTAATAATATTATTACTTTATACAGTGTTTTAATCTCCATGGAAAAAATATTCGATATTTGTGCGAGCAATATTCACAACTTCATGTTGCGTGATAACGGAAATATTAGATACGTACTTCTATCTTAGAGCGTAGAAAGCGAAAATTGAAAAGTCACACAAACGGTATAATATTCGAATTAATCTCGCGATTTACATAAGCCCTAGTGGTCGGTTTTACAAGGTTGCCTCCCTTTCAGCGATCGTGACGGAGATCCAACGGTCACGAGACGGCGTTTGACACAGTTTCGCGCTCGAAGTACCCGCGTTAATGCTAGAGAAGGGCTTAATCGGCGCGGATCGCATGTCTACCGTACATTTTTGCGACTCACCTTACAGATCTCCGTGCTGGCGTAATACTTTTCCGGCGGGGGCGGTATGGGTGGTGGGTTAGACGGATATTCTTGGACCGCCGGAATTGGCCTGGCAAGATTGATCGTCGAGTTAAGCAGGAGCGGAATAACCGGCTGCACCTCGTTGATTCCTGTCCGAGCGACGAGGAGCGAAGCGGAAAAGAATCAAGAAATTCGACAAAGTTAAAAATATAATCACGGCTAGCCGTCGACGAAAGGAATTGCCGTCTGTAACGTCTTCTCTCGCGTCGAGTTTCCAAGTTTCGGGAGATCGTTACCATTTTTTAACGAGACTTCGTGCAGCGCCGCGAAACTCCAACGTCATCGGAGTACACCGAATGAAGTTCTTCATGAAACTCGGAGGTAACGACGAAAAAAATGTCTATTTCAATTTATTACGATATTGCTATTATATATCGTTCGTCTCGCATAGGCTCGCCCGCACGGTAATTATTACATTTGTGGACTCGCAAAATTAGTCCACCTAGTAACCTGTTAATGAGTCGTAACATGCCGTTTCCAATAGTTAATTAATCAAAGACTTCAGTCTAATTCGATTAAACAAGGTCGCGCGACGCGACAAACAGTCTCTCTGCGGACCATGGTTCTCTCTCTCCCTGTGTCCAGCAAGCTGTGCCAACTACGAGACGCAACGGAATAGTTTGTCGACTATTCCAACTACGTTGTGCGGCCGTGGTAAAACCAGGCGCAGAGATTCGAAACCTCGGCTTGACCGTCACTCGGGACAACCCGTTAGAATTCCCGCGATAACACGAAACTATCCATGTCAAGACAGGGTCGAAGTCAGCGAATACAGAAGTGGAAATGTCTTTGGTGATATTGAACGGACTGGGATGTTGATCAACTTTTGATATCACCATTGTTTGAAAATGATAAATTTACTTCTTCTTAAAGATAAAATTTATAGCGGCAAATTATCGAACGGAAAAATGAGGAAAGATAAGAATTTGTACAAAAATTAGAAGTAAACACGTATAGCAATACTAAAAGATATAATAAAAGAAAGAATAAAAATGGAAACGTTAGGAGTATAGAAATTAGCGAAGCAGATTTTAAAAGTTAAGCACTTAGCATTCAAACGAACATCGGTCCAATACAGTTTCAACGATTACGTTCTAAGGAAGTAATTGAACTTGTAACAATTAGAATTAAAAGAAATCTGGGTATTTGTACGTTTATATGTGCAGTATTTTAACAATATTTCAACGACTGTAATCCCAGCTAAAAGTGAACCGAATTCGGAATGTAGACGCAAAAGGAAGTATTTAAGCGTATGAACTTTTAAACGTTGGTACCAACCGGTGTAATCCGTGACGGTTTTGTGTAATTGCGGCGTTGTCGTGCTGTAGGTGGCTGGATGGTACTGCGCCGGAAGCGGGGGGCAAATTGGTCCCTTGTCCTCGCCCTCCTCTGCCACGGAGACCTGTGGCCAAATATCGAGCGTTATCATTAATGCACCTGACATTTATGCACACGCCGACCGTGTATATCACGCGGTAAAAGCGATACACCGTCGGTTTAACCTCTCCTATTTTCCAGCTCTCCCTCGCGACCCCCTGCTCTTACTCTCCTCAGAATATTCATAGCCGACGAAACGAGGAGACACTGCACGGGCCCTGAAGGGGTTGGCGCGCGCGCGTCTGGTTATTGTGTGCTGAAGCGATGAATACCCGTTGGCCTACTGACTTATTATGTATTGTCGATTGCGTAATTTTATTTTACAGCACTCGGCACACGCTACCGTAGACAGAGCATGGAAAGTAGCGCGAGCTTATTTTCGTTACCGATAGAAAGGATAATGTCAGAACGACTCCCTAGCTATTCGCGAACTTCCATAAACTTGTCTCTCCCCAACGTCGTTCGTTTCGAGATAATTTAAATTTAAATATTACAGATACGGATTTCCTTATCGTTTAACTTTTAATTTAAAAAAACCGTTAATGCATTTTTTCCGTGAATAGTATCGCTTTCGTTTGTAATACGTTAATTTTATCTCAGGAACTAGTATAATGTAAAGTAGGCTATTGCAGATAAGAACAAAATCTCTTTCTATTATAGCTGATTTATTAGGTTTTCGCATAAGGAACTTTTTATAGCCACGCAAGAGAATGGTTAAAAAGAGAGCGCGATGAAAACTCGGCGCGTCTCAAGTATCTAGCAAAAACCACGACATAGTATTAACGGCAACGTATTCTCGACGCCTGGCGTAAGTTGCATTTGCTTTTCTCCATTAACGGGATTCGTCATGGCAGTGCGCTTTCATCTAAAATGCGACGGTAAAACCACGCGGGTGCCCACCCGTAAAGCTCTTATCTCGCGTCACTTCCTCCCGACGCCTTTATCTTGGTTCGCAACCGTGCAAAAGTACACGAGGGTCTAGACGATCGAGCCCGACATGCCACCTCAGGAAATTAGCAGTTTTATTATAACAAACAATCTAGGGTATCCGAGACACCGGAGGGGTGTTTACGTTGCGGCTCCTCGTCACTTTTCTTTGCACGATAAGACAACTCGCGAGGGATCGCAGGAACACGACGAGCACCGTACGTATGTGCGTGTGTGTGTGAGACTCGCGATATAATATCCATTGATTTTTGCGTTGCTCCAGGCAGTGGGTGCCGAGGCTGACTTGCGAGGACGTAGGGATGGGTATTAATTTCCGTTTAGGGAGCGTTAGAGGGTGCCAGACTGGTGAGATGCTGCGGCGCGGCCGTTAAGATAAGATAACCACTTAACCATCGGGATTCTACGCGAATCTCACTACTCTCGCCCTCTTTTGCACTGTCTCGCCAGCATATACACACATATGTACACACGTACGCATTGGTGTTATACCATCCATGTCGCTTCTATCTTTCTCGATCGCTCGCGTTTCTAGCATAAGGGCTCGCTTCCCGCCATCGACCTTAACCATCTAACATCTATTTCTCCATTAGGGCTATCTGAAGTCCTGTCTCGACTTCTCCCACACTCTTATGATCGGGTATTCAAAGCTATGTCGACAGCTCGTTTTCGTTGGTTGGACACCGAAATGGTCGCGACACTGCGATGGCAGTTTGGAAGTATTATTGTTGCCCGAGAGATAGTGATCCAGTTTACAGAACGGCCTTGCTTATCGTCGAGCAAATTGTCTGCGAATTGTGTGTAAATATAGCGACATGATTCTTGATGCGAAAAAGGGAAAAGACTAAATATAAAATCGTTGCTAATGAGGCAATTGATTTGGATCGATGTTTGTTTAATTATGCAAACCTACATTCTGAATACATGATTAAAAACTTGCACGACTCTTGACATTAACGGGATGGAAAGTTCATTTTTGAATCATCGGTCTAGCGTGAGATCGTGTTTGTACGTCATACATGCTCGATAATGGAGAAAATAGGCAACTATTAAGAATTTATTAATACAAAGTTATGAAAGCCATCGTTAACAAGCCAGCAATATGTAGAACAGCCTGAAATAACTCGCTTATTTTTAACGATAGAAAATAATGTTCCAAAAATAAATAGCTTAGCGGACAATTTACTCATTGTTTCTTTTTTATATTGTCCAGTTTAAACGAACTCAAGAAAATAAATTTTTACAAAGTTTGCGGCTGTATTTTTAAACGTATAAGCTACGCATATTTAATAGGCGTTATGAAAATCTTTTATGATCATGTAATGATGTATAATTAATAACATCATTACGAAGAGATTACGAAGAGAAGATTAAGCTCTTTAGGAAAACAGATTTTTACTGTCTTTGCGATTTCACAGAATCTCTTCGTGAAGAGATTCTGATGCATTATTGACATGATCGTGAAATGCGAAGTAATACAGCGCCTTTTCTTTTAACGTATGGTATATCAATCGGATGTACAAAGTATACCACGAATGTATGTATCCGTGATTCCTTTCGTAAATCCAGACACGTTCTATTGGTCGTAAAATGATTTTATCAATGTATCAATCGCCGGGCATCGTTTAACGTCAAGAAGCCAAGCTTGATATCTTTTCTTTATAAGTTTGGTATTCATAACGGAATACGCCTGGCGAAATAAATTACAGCACTATAGGTAACAGCGAGAGAGCTTACGTGCACACGTTCCGTAGGATTTATTGAAGTGGCGTATTTGTTTAGAGATATTACGTGTTTGTCCGCATACTAATCGCATATCGAGTTTAACCGCGATTACGAGATCGGCAAACGATAGCATCGAATAATCTCTTAACGAGGCGGTTGAATTAAAGGTGCATTTGAACTGAATGGATTATTATCATAGATAATTTACATGTACCAATTCCCGTCAATTTCCCCTTTTTACACTAATGACACAGAATGTGAAATCTGATTTCAGCATAGTAAGAGCAATTTTGCTGAAGAATCTACAAATTTAGCTACAGATACAGATCTGCATATAGAAAATAATTTTGTAAAAATCTTAAGCATGATGAGCAATGCTGTAAAATGTTTTGATCGATATTCTAGCAACCATATTTTTTCGTCCTACCTAATTATTTTGATGGTCTAGTAAAATTATTTTCAGATCCGTATTTAGCTAAATTTTTAGATTCTCCACCAAAATTGCTTTGTGAGGAGAAGGAAAACAATGCCTTATTTATTTCATCGTACACGTGATTCGAGCAATATGCATAGGCACGTGTTTAAAACGTAAAATTTTATTACACAAAAAAACATGAATAACAAAATTCTGGAAACTAAAATTTTCTGACGCGCGTAATGCATTTTATGTATTTATATTTATATGCAACGGTGCTCGGTATTTACGTTATGTTTTTTTACATTCGTTTGCGCGTCGTACTAATCTGAGAAAAATATTAAACTTGTTAATGCAGTAACCGGAAATACAAATAGCGACGTGAAAGGAGCGTGTTAGGCGTAAAGACGGAAACGAGAATCGAAATCGTGAAACGGGTTAGCCCGACAAAATCCGTGAAGTGCTAGCGAAAAGATTCCGGGCACAAAACGATCCTCCATTAATTAGCACCGGAGTGCTTTTTGCCATTTTCATTACCATGAGTACATCTTCGCCTCTTTTCTGCAAAGGCTGCGCGACCTGTCCCAGCAAGTTTACACATTTCCCAACTCTGTCCAAAAGTGTCTCCCGTGCATTTCAGTTGTTTCATGTTTTTTATTAATTTTTCATTGCGCTGACCTGCTTTTAATTAACGCATTCCCGTCTTCTTCCTACTTTGGCATATTCCATTGTTATAAAACGTTCCACGTCCTTTGAATATTATTATAATTATTATATCTAAAGAATTTTAGCATTTTCAGCTTTTGCAACGATGCTTTTTAAACTTTCAAATAAATTCTAACAATTCTGAATTGTCTACACAATATTGCTGTTTCTTGTCCTTTTTTAGAATTCTGTTTAAATGTCGTCACTCTTTTTCAACAATTTAACAGATAATTTTTCAAACTGGGAAATAGAACTGTCGCACAGCGTACATATATATATATATGTACATATATATATATATATATATATACGCGAGATTTTTATATATATATATATATATATATATATATATGTATGTATATTCAATTCGCGGTTAGGATTACAGCGCAGGAAAATCAGAGAGTTTGTTGCTTTAAATTAAAATAATCTGTTTTCAGTCGACTGTCTCTCGTATCGCCCTTTCCATTTCCCTCCTCCCTCGCTCGAGCTAAACCCGGTAATCACATTACCACTTACTTTTGTACGGAATCCTTGCTGTAGTTCTGCTCACCGTGCTCTTTTTGCACGAACGCAAAAACATACAAAACGCGTATTTATAGAATTGCATTACAGAGCTGTGCCACATTCAATAATAATAAATTCTATGGTTCGAATAAAATCACGCTCGTATCTGTTATTATTTGTCCGATACGTTTCCCGCATAACGCATATGATTCACGCATGTGCCCTTCAGGCAATGTCGTAAACGAGTTATTATTTATTGCAACGCACTGATATGTGGATAAATGAATATAATTTGATTTGCTAATTGGTAAAGAATAGCTTGATCTGTAACGCGTGGATGGACGTTTACGTAAATTAAATAATCCCGCGCAATGAAATCTGGAACAAGAATTTGCTGCATCGTAAATTCCCGGATAAGAGGAGGGGAAAAAAAGCACAACACTTCGCGGGGCTTTAAGCGATATACTATCCCACGGAGTTTCACTCCAACGCTTTAAAGCAGACCGATGCAGCTAACGTGTCAAAAAAAGCAAGTCCTCTATCATATTCGTTCTAAATGGAATCAGACAGATCGATATGTCATTCACGAAACAAAGTTTAGTTTTCATAGTTCATGTACTCGATAAATTGGAGAGGTCTTGTGTCCTGTAAATTGTCCTCCTGACTACTTCGGATAGAAGGAGAAGAGAGATAGGATAAGTTCTACGATGGAATGGATGTTCGAACACATCAAAATTTGATGCTGAAAAATAAAGACTCACTGAATAAGGAATTTTTAAGCACAATCATTCACGATCGAGAACAATGAGCTGCAGTGATTAATAAGTTGTAGCCTACAGTCGTGAAGAGATTAATTAATTAAACGTGGTGTAGATGATAATGCGATATTTAGCCAATGAGAGACAATGAATAATTATGCAATAAATTGCTATTTATTTAATTAATGAAAATTCAAGGATAAACGGATCTCAGAGAAAAGTGTCAGTGTTCTCGACATGATTGAGTAGCTATATCGGCTTAACATCTCGTTGAAATTGAATTAGGTACGCGAGCGAAGTGAGGACAAGTGGAAACATTGTTTTTCCCGACTTGTATTGCTCGATAAATTGACAGCGGTTTCCACCTAGCAGACATAATCTGCCGTTCTCTGGAGATCCCGACGTGGGTCGCAGGTTGCACGAAGGGCAATAGGGTCATTTCGTGGAGAAGGAGAAAACGGGGTGGCTCGCGCAACTTCAAGACGGGACAAGTAGCAGGTGACTAATGTCGGGAACGTGGAGCAGAAGGGAAAGGAAAGCCAACGAGGCGTCCTGAAGATGGGCGAGGAGAAGAAGGTGTTTGGAGTGTATATGATGCCGCTTAGCGGCGGGTGAACGACGAAGATAACGCACGTCTTCTCGACGACGGCGTCGCAATACGGCCATCTCGGCAGCTCTTTTAATTAAGTGGAGTCAGCTCGACTACCCGTGCACTTCTTCGGCGGCTGGTAAAAACTTAGCCGTGGAAGATATTGGGTTGTCGAAGAATACCCTGAGTGATGTATGGTAAAAGAGGGAAGGGGATACGTGCGACGAGTCTGCTTGAGCTTCGCCAGGTAAACGAAAAATATTACATAAATGTGCTCTTTTTGGCCCACGTATTTACAGGCAAAACTAATCGAAAGCAATTAATTAATTCCACATCGCACATATTTGCTGAATATATGAATATTATGTTTATTCCCGCGTATATCAAATGTAATATAAATTATTATTTTCAAATTGTAAACTTTAGTAAAAGAGGACAGTCTGGTAGCTTCTTGATTTCGAAAAACTTTCTTTCGCCCGATCATTTATCATTGTTAATAATGAACCGAATGAAATATTTCGAGTGACTAATTAGTCACCCTGATAGCTAATGTCGCCATCGCGAGTCTTCAATTTATTTCGATAGGTTGTTAGCGTCATTATTAATTGTCGACTGTCGCTCCGTACGTTTCTCCAGTTGCCTCCGTCTGTGCAAACAGTTAAGTTAGGAAAGCTTCAAGGGTTTGCAAGCTCAACTGTCTGGCACTCATTATTTCTCATCGTTCAGCAAGTCGTTAATTACTGTCTTCCGCTATATCCCGCGAAAAAGGATGGGAAAGCACCGGAGCTGTCCATTTCTACGAACGAACTTCACTTTGCTATTAATCCGGTTAGAACAACAGTGGCTTGGTAAACATACGCGAAGTTCTCAGAGTTCTTTCTTTTCTCTGTCAGCCTCACTTTCTTCGTTCTACTCAGTCCAAGTATTAACTTTTTGCATAACATGCTCAATTCTCTTCTAACGTTTTATTCCTCATCCTTACTTTCTCGCCTCTCACTAACAGCACTTTTATCTATAGAGATTACTTACTGCGAGAATTCACTTCTTACCTTGTTACTCCGCGCCAACCATCACAAATCGTTGGTCTGATTTCTTAGATAATAGCAAGCTAATCAAGTAATGAAAGTTACGCATGTACGCTTCCTTTTTCAATTTTTTTTTCTTCTGCACAGTCTTTTTCTTGCAAACGTATCGCAATATTTCGAGGGTATACACCGTTAAATTTGATAGGGTTAAATTAACTCAATGTGAGTCGCCATTGCTCCTACTCAATATATCGTTATTTTTTTACTAAAATGATAATTAAATTTGACACTATATAATATTAAATTAATACTGTGTAGTGTCAAATATAACCATTGTTTTAGTAAAAAATAACGATATTGAGTAGGAGCAGTGGCGACTCACATTGAGTTAATTTGATCCTACAAAATTTAACAGTGTAAGATTTGATAATTAATTGATTAATTAATTTTTAATTTTCCACTTTATAACATGAATCCGATTTCAAGGAGCGAACCATTGTGCATAATAAAGAGCTGGGTTTAATGTTATAGACCATACATCGTGAAAGTCGTGTAAACTGTCCACCGACGAGGACGGTAAACGCGCGACGTTAATAATTCTTGTTGTTCCGTAGGACAGGAGTCGGAGCGGAATTTACGACAAAGTTAGACATTCCGCGTTAGAACGAGGTGCGAAACATCTCTTTCGCCGGAAAACGTTTCTAGCGGGTTCTCCCACTACGATGGAATGCGACGTCAGAGAAAAATAGCGTCGCCTGTACGTGCATTACAAGATATTTCTCGTTATTTTTCGTATTCGTTCCGAGCATTGTATTGTAATGGGGAAAAATTATACGATGTCTGTCATGCATATAATTTATTTATCACTGTAATATAAAGCCCCTTACTAATTATCTCTATGAGCTTTCTTTTCATAAACGTAATTATCGTTATAATTACGTCAAGTAATTAACGCGTACAATTCCACGGTTTGTGTGAAGTGCCGGATAATCGTACAAGAATTCACGAATATAAGAGCGCATAACGAACAATCTCGGAGCGTTCTTTTAATCACCCTAGCACTCGTTTGCGTCTCTTCCTTAAAGGAAATATTTGATCGCCGTGTTTTCTCCTCTAGTTACGCGCGCGCTAGTACCTAAACCGACGTACGTAATAGGTACGTATAAGCTGTTTTGCGTGATTGCTCAAAAGCGCCGTAAAGTGACCTGGAAGCGCAGAGTAAATAGATGTGCACGTTCGGTTTATTAGAGCTAGAGACGAGACTCTCGGTATTAAAGTAGGTCGGGAGTTAGGCAAAGAAAAATCGCGATTGGAGAACAAAATTATCGTCATTTATCAAATTATTAATATCGCGATAATTTGCATCGCTGCGCACAGAATCATCTAGAATACTAAATTTTTGACTTTCAATTTTTGTCGTAGCATATTTAATGACACCTAATGATTGAAAAGAAGCAAGATACTTTGCATATTATACTGAATTGGACGGTAACATTTTCTGCAAATCATATACCGGAATTACATATTATTTTTCTTATAAAAAAGTAATTTTCCTTGTTATTATATATCTATATATTATTTTAAAATATCGATAAAATACTAATAGATTGCATCATCTCAAAGCGCTAGATGAAAAGAAATGCCGTATTACGAAGTCATTTCTAATGCACACAATAAATTATAATCTATATGATAAGAGAAAATCATTTTTCCAGAATATTTAACGATTTATACTATATGTGTGAATATATAGACAGTCTGTAATGACTTAATATTACGGCGATACTTAATTATGTGATAGATATCTTTACAACCTTGAGATCACCCTGTTGATCGTAGAAGTTTGACGGTGCGAGAGCAGCTTTGAGCCTACGGTTTCTATAGAAGATGAACATGATCGCCGCGAGCAGCATTACAATTACGGTCGTCAGGATGCCGATAACTAAACCGACAAACTGCTTCGATTCCGGCTCCTTGCTCTTATCTGGAACTGAGAAGGATACATATGTATAGAGTGTCTACATAGTGTATATATATATATTACATATAAATGAGTGGATGTGTGTATATGTAGTAAACAGATGCACCCGTCATGTTCGGGGATACGGAGGGATTCGATTAGCTCAACGATTAACGGTTACACTGCAAGCTCAGTGATCTTGCACATTGTCATTGGCTTAGGGACTGCGCTCTAAAGATAATTTACATTAATTAATCGTGACATCGATCGTAATTCCTGAAGATTTGAAACTAGCCTTTAAGTGTTTAAGCAATTATTTAATAGAATCGTTTCTGTTTTTTCTAATTATATTGTCCTACAAAATTTGACTTTTTTCTTGTCACTAATGTGAATAATTATTTCCGACGTATTTCTATCTGCTGAATACAAATCTGTTGGTAAAAGTTGGCTATTACGTCAATTTTGAGAAAAATTATATCAAAGAGGCAAAAATGACTATTTGGATGACTAGTTTTCAAGAAGTTATATATACTATATAGGCAACTATTTTTTTTAATTTTATTAATACCACATGAAACTATCAATTTTTAGCTTTAAAATGCATTTTGGTTCATTTCGATATAATTTTTTTTCCGAGATATAGAAATTTGAATATATATATATATATATAATTCTTTTCTCATACATACTCTATCCAACAAATAAAGTTTTTAATCGAAAATAATTAGTCTTATTCACTTTATTACAATTGATAAACTTTTAGATAATCGCGACTGTCGTTTTGAATCAAGCAAGTGGAATATCGATAGTAACGATAACTGTACTGATATAACAAAAGAATTTTCCATTAATAATATTTCGACGCCGCTACAGACAGCTGAACCGCGCGTGTACGTGATAGCGGATTCACTCGTCCATGACGCTTGCATCAAGCAACACGACCTATCACCGTAGATAATACCGCCGAGGTAACCTCACATAATGTACGATGGGACGATAATGATGATTGCGTTCATCACGAAGCTCGTAACTAGATCACGGTTGATCAGTGCCTGGCTGAACAAAAACAATATCCGCTGATGGCTTTCCTAGTTCACCGCAACAGTCTGATCATCGCTTGAGTATTTTATGAATCAATAAACGCATAAGAGAACAATCTAATAGTCACATTAAAACTTTTTTTAATTCCACGATCGGCAAACATTTTGTATTCATAGTTTTAATATCATCGAAGAGTATCAAAATGAAAATATTAAATACATTTGATTTTTCTTTGAAATAGAGGATATTAAAGTCAATCGATCAATAAATAAAGTCAATCGATCAAAAAATAATTATCCAATAGCGAGAAAGGAAACACATTCATCTTAATATTTCTTTATAAGAGAAAGAGTTATTCACGCACAGATATCAAAACTAATTGTAAACTTTATTTAACAAACTCTGATAAATTCTTCTCTTTATTTTTTTTTTCCAAATAAAAACATCAGAAAGAAGAGAGTTTAATTTTCCAGATAAAGATATATCTGCGACAAAAAATTTCCATTCTGTTTCATGCTCTTTTTGAGTTCTCAACATTTCAGTCTCGTTTCTTTCGCAAACCAATTTTGGCATAACGTTATAGAACACCAGCCGACAAGAAAGTATAATGTTATTCTTCTTAGTATATCGTTGAACGTCTGTTCCATTACTTCGCAGATTATTACCCGCGTTGGCGCACATTTGTACCTTTCTGCGCGGTGTAATATGTAATGAGTATTAGGTATACGTCGCGCTTCAAGCGAGAAAACATAAATACTTCGTCCTGTTTTCTTGCGCTTTACCTTGGGCGAATTTAACAAGCGAACACGCAAAGAGCATTGCGCGCTAGCAATGTATACAAATACAAACCTACATTAAACGAGCACGCGAGCTTGAACCTAGCAATAGTTACGAAGAAATTTCAGCAATTTCAACGTCGTCGCTGTGTGATCGAAAAATTTTGCGCTATGCAATGCGAGAAACGTCAGTGAGAAGAAAACGCAAATTAGTTCGATGTTCATCTTTAAGAATATTGAAATCAATTAGCATTAAAAGTTTCGTTAATGAATCTTGATCTCTTTTAACGGTATCTCGATACCGCGTTTCGACATTTCAGTCAAAGAAAGTTAAAGAATTAATCAGGTTAATTGCGCGGCTTTTGTGAGAGTAAAAAAAGCATTCGTTCTATTGGTTAACAAACTCAGCGTAGTCAAGGAACAAAAGCGACCGCTCTTTTTCTTCCGTGACGTTTCTTTTGCAGGTAATCGAGGACGTCCCTGGGACTACTCGATGTACTTTTTCGCACAGTTCTTTCGATCTGACGGGGTTTTCTAGCCTCATCGTCGCCGTTTTTCCATTAATTGCGGTGTAAGGACATCGCGTCATCAGAAAGAAGATTTGCTGAAGATGCAAGTTATTGGCTTTTTGACTATAATTACAACTAGAGTTCCAAATGTAGGATCAAACACAAATTATTTAATATATTTCAGATTCCTTAACATTTTTATTTAAGAAATTTTTACATTTTAAAAACATATATATTTATATATTTGCGTTTATTTTTATTAATCAAATTCAGTTTCAGATTTCTTAATTAAATTTGCAATTTATAATAATATTATTATAGAAAACTATATTAATTTTGTACTCGTTCATGAAATCTAGAGAACTTCATGATTGACACGTATTATATAAAATATTCCAATTAACATTTTTTCATGTAAATATATGGCTAGTAATAATCGTAATGATCCTTTTTTTTTGACACAATTCTTTTGTGATATATCGAGTTCATTGTTATAAAACATGACAAGGGAAAAAAGCGTCGGTGAAAAGAGCGTCAATTACGCGGAAAATTATGAACGTAGCTTACCGGTATAACAATGGAAAAATCGGACGGTAGACTTACAGGTGTTATCTTTGCTTTCCTCCTTATTAAAAGTAGCCTTCACTTCGTCTCTCTGCAGTGGACCCTCGTTATTTTGATAGGGGCTGCCGGTCGCCAGTACAATGGCGCTCTTGTTCTTCGCCTCCTCGTCCTCGGTATTGTTCCATTCGGAGATAACTGTGCATTCAAGATTAGAGGTAATGAAATCCGCGCTCGTCAAGCTCATATTAAACATTCAGGCGTAGAAAACATATATATGTATGTATGTATATGTATGTATCATATAGTGAGAAAAGCACTGTTGAAACTAACTGAACTAATTAATAACTCGGTAAATTTTGTGCTATAAAATTATCGATAATACACGATTAATTTAATAATTGTTAGAAGCAAATATAATTTTCGTAAAATTAGAGAGAAACATGCAATACTCGAAAACAAGTTGAATGTTACGCTTCATCTTCTGACAATCTCTCATGGAATCGAACAAATGTCCTTTGTGGCCGGTGTCGATGTAAAATTTCATTTGTATGTGGGATCGTTTTCTACGACATCGATCGTTTGAAAACGAACAAATATCGTGACCAGAATTTAATTCGTGTCACACGCAGCTGGAATTTCCCGTTAGGCAAACTGAAAATTAGTGCCGCGGCAGTTTATCGACTAATGGACACCAGAAAATATTCCAATTTTCGAGCCGTTAGACGCGGTTTGTGCGCGCGATTTATAAAAAGAAAAATTAATCGTAGTGGGACCCGAGCTTGCTTTCGGAGTTTTTGGCGCGGCGCGGTTCGCTCGGTGGAAAACTCGATGCCGCGCTAAAGGGAGGAACGGGTAAGGGGAGTGATATATTTTCCTATCGATGACGCGGCTCAACGAAGCGTTTGTGCGACGTGAATACGAGTTATGTGGTATACAGGTGACGAGGAACATTGGTCGCCTCTGGGCCGGTCGGTCCAACTTATCGCTCGTAGTCGAGAACGGGGAGCACCGGAGTACGTCGAATGATTAACGACATACCCACTCCCGCGGTTGGCCCTGGTGCAACGAAGCGACACGGAACTTTCGAAAGCTTGCATTACCAGAGACCGGCAGCTAAGTTCCGTCTCTCGGATCGTTTGAGACGGATTAAAAGAAATATTGGTGATCGATATGCGGTTTCGACGATGTTGGATTAAGGTAGCCATTGGGCAAGTTGCCGTAATAGTTGCGTTTTGCCGCTGCGGAACCGCGGAATCGACCTCCTTGACCGAACTTGAGAGATTATACGGGAATACCGGTTTCACGGTGCTACGAAATACATTGTCTAATTGTAAGCTATATCACACTGCGATGAGAAATGCGCTTTTAATTCGTGAAAAAAATTTATGGACTTTTTCGTTTCTAAAAGTTACAGCGAGCAGAAGAGATTACAGTTTTTATCCTAACTGTTTGTGTTTGTATTTAAAGAACCTAAGGCTCTCTCTTAAATAAGCTGCAGTGTAGTCGTAATAGCTTTACAAACTCATAAATGTTTAATAAAGTTTCTTATACAATTCTAATTCAGAATATTTCCTGATTGTCTCTGTTGATAGCGTATTTTTCGTTCTGTAATATTTCATGTACGAATTATCTCCAATCTATATAAAAATTCAAGTTATTTTCTATCAATTATTTTCTATTTTCTGAGCAAACACAACCACTGTTTCTAAAATAGCAAGAGATAGAAAAATGTTACATATTGAGAACAATTAACAATCAATACTTTGTTCTTGCTTGTGAGTTTGCGAAGAAGTTTGGAAAATATTAATTGGAAAGTATTAATTGTTGCTCGATAATATATTGACATAACACATTAATAGGAAATTAAAGTAAAAATTATATGTTGCATGTCTTGAGAAAGACACGTATAATTTCGTACAAATAATTTTCAAAATGAAATACGTGCAAGTTTTATGTGCCACTTGATATGGTGACAAAGAAAATCACTCGCTTCAGCGTTACGCTGCCGAAGTTATCTTTCTCGTGAAAGGAAAGAACAGCGCACTGAGAGAATGATTAACGACGGCTTCGCTCGTCTGGTTCGTGCAACATTCCGGCTTTTCGAGACAAAACTTTTTGAGAGTATATATTCGAATGTGTGCGTGTGTGTGTGTGTGTGTGTGTGTGTATGAATGTGTATATGTATGTGTGTGTGTGGCAAGTAAGTTTCGTTTCCGGTTTGCGACCACGTGCTCTCATTCGCACAACGTGCCGTGGATACTTCTGCTTTTTGCTTTCCGCGGTGCTTTAAAGTCGAGCAAACAACGTAGGACTAAACGATTTCGGAAACTTTAAATGTTTCTCACGGTCTTTTCTTTGGAATACGATACTATTGTCCGAGCAATTCCGATAGTAAATACGTATAACTGCGACAGATATTTTCCTCCCTTAGCGATCATGTTATATTTATTGTTAAGATCTAAAGCAAATAAGAGTAAAATAGAAAAAGGGAGAAAGAATGTTGTTGAATCTATAAGCAGCAAAACTGCGTTCATGTATTGAAAAGTAATAAAGTATATTTCAATACATTTTCATAACATTTCTGAAATATTTCTTCCCGTTATACTTCTGTTTAATCGATTTTAAGTACTTTTTTAATATCTATTTTATATTCTAAATCAGCGAAACTCTGACAACGAATTTTAGCCTCTAGAAAAACAGCCTCTATGCACAAAATAAGTTTATCTTATATCAATTTAATAATTGTACGTATCTATCGCGTGCAGTTTTCTTGAAACTACCGTCGAAATAATTTTTCTCTCCGAGCTTCGTGCGCACGAGCTTTTCGGGACCATTTTCTTTCTACCGTCTGCAGTATCACCGTGCTCATATCTTCGACGAAAGTATGTCACTTAAAATTGGAAATCGCGTTGGATCGCGCGCTCGTGATAAGACGCGCTTCGAAACTGTTCTATTTCTAGATTTCAATTTTCTGGACCGCCTACTTTGATTTTCCGTTTAACTAAAAGTGCGTCTATAAATGCGAGAGAGCCGCGGGGTAAAAGGCGTACCGCCAGACAATGTTTTAGCTTCGCCATTACTCTCGGTCGTTCCGACGCGACGCGAGAAACGCGCGCGAGTGTTACCGAAAGAGTAACACCCAGGAGATAAATTTCGACTGCGCGTGGGATGGCAGGAGGGAGGAGACGGTGAATCGATCTTTCTCTTACCTGATTCGAAGATTACCTCGCTGAGCATGATCCACCGCGCGGCGAAGTAGAGCTGCAATTTTAGGAAGCGGCCGGCGCGCGAATGCAGCTTTATGGTGACCTCGCGCGCCTGTTCGAGAACTTGATCGGGTATGTAAGAGAAATGGACAGGTTCGCCAGTAAACTGGTTGCCACCTGTGCCGAGATAGACCTTCGCGTACGAGAAAACCTGCCAAGCATCACAGAAATCATGTATACGTGAGCGATTTATGGGAAGATGACCAACTTTTTAAAAAGGGAAAAAGGGATATATAAAAAAAATTCGATGTGTTGTAATTAGATTAATTACATTTTAATAGATAAACATTTTTTATAATTGTTTTGTATAATGAAACACATGAACAATATTATATATTTAAAAAATCTTTAAAAAAGGATAAATCATAATCATGTCTTTATAATTTGGGACAAAGTTTTGAACGCGTTGTAAAGCGAAACGAAAAGATAAAATTTGGGTCGGTTGGTCATCTTACTTTACGAGAATGGAATCAAGCAATTGGATGATGCTCGAATGAGAGAAATAATCATGGACGATTGTATTGCTTCTTTGCTCCGAGGAAGTTTCTATCGTTCATAAACTCATATTAGATACGGAAGTATATGAAGTATTGTTATACAGCAGGGGAAATGCATGATGCTCGTTTTAGAGAGATAAGCCGCGCAGATGAAAATAATTCAGCGAGAGACATTTAGAAATTCGCTATCGATGAAGATATTAAGCGAACAGACGGCGCTGCAAAAATCGCACTGTAAATCGTAAGGAAAATGTTTTTAAAACCGCGTAAAAGCACGGAAGCATCGGCAAAGATGTGATCGCGAAATTTACGGTAGTTCCTGGAGCTCGTAACTTCCGAAATAATACCGGTAACAGCGCGAATGGCGATACCTGCACGTCCTTCGTGAAGTAATTGTTCATGTGTAGATGTATGGCAGTGAAGTTCCTCGAGTAGTCAAACTCGAAAGTTATTTCCACCGGACGTCCAAGCATGTTGGGTGTGTCGTTTCGCCAGCCGACCCATTCGTATCCTTGAATACACACAAACAAATTTTCGTTATAATACCTCATAGTTTTGGAGAATCTTGAAAAAATCTGGAGTTGTGCCTCCTGTCGTCGTTAGTTAAAATTATACGATTATAACCTGTTTTCACAATATAGGATTAAAAGTTATCAAGAAATTCATGAATGAATTGATGAATCTCTTGATAATCTTTAAATTTAATCATACCAAAGAAAATACTGAATTTTAATAAATATTTATTTAAGTAGTAATATAGTTCTAAGTAAATATTTATTAAATGTAAACTTATATTTATTTGGTACATTAATTTAATTATCATATTTTTTATTGAGTAAATATTTATTTACTGAAAGTAAAAAATTTACTTATTATTTAAAGAAATATGTATTAAAATTTAGAAAAATTTTTTCAATGCATATATTGTGAAAACGAATTTATAATGCTCTTGATTTTAAGTTAATAAAATGTTAAGGATTACTACAGAATTTATAGTGAAAAGACACTTTCGCCTATTCAAATCTCTTTTTAACAAAAGATCCATTAAAATCAATTTACTAGTGAAAAATTAATTCCAACATTGTGTATATTAATATATACGTAACTTTTATACGTTAAATCTGTGTTACGCTTTTTGATATTTAACAATAATTGAAGATTGTGTGTGTGCTATATTAAATTCATCTTTTACGCATGGAGAGAACGCATCCAATAAAAATTGTAATCTATGTATGTCACGTAGAAAAGTTCCGATACACACGTTTGAATGTAAAAAAAAAGTTTTATGTTGCGGGTTGTATGATACGGTAAACCATTTATAGGTGCGGTGCACGCACCTATAAACAAGACAATAAAATCTGTAACGCGAATAGTGGACAATTCGTGCGTGACATCGAATTTATTTGAATGTAGCATAAACGGAAAACATATGCATGAAAAACAAATATCTAACATTCCTATGGTAAATACATGTCATATATCATACATCAAATGCATATATAATGAGAAATACCATGATACCGATTTTAAAAAGTTACAACTTGTTAATGTTTAAATTCCAATTAGAGTTAAATAAGTCACACAAAGTACTAACCAGAGAAAAGAGCAGAAGTAAAAGATTCTATTTTTTCACTAAAAACCTAATAAAAACTGATTTTCAATGAGGTAATACTAAAAGAAGTTTCGTATAACTTAAAGTCTCTAGGGAAGTACCGTGCTGTGCTGCCGTTTTACAACGAAGATAATTTAATATAGGTAACTCGGTAACTTAAATAATTTGCAAGCACGTGACCTTCGCAGTTTTCTTAGGATTTAAAGACGTTTCTCGTTATATAATGCTGCCAGAAATCGTACAAGAGTGTTCGCTTAATAGAATTTAAATTACCCGTTTCAGATTCGCAAGTTAAGCTTTCACGTGGGACTCGTATGCTTCCTCGAAACGTTAATTACGTTTCAAGTTTGTTTTCGTGCTTTCTATTCCGCTCGCTTCATTTCTCCCGGAACTGTTTCGCTTGGTGTATAGCAGCGCGAGAAGCGTGGTATGCGATACGGAAGAGTTTCCGAGCTATGGAGCGGCCGTGGCAGGTTATTGCGCGAGTCTTGCCATTAGATCCCACTATATGAGTACATGTGGAAACACACGTGTCCCGCGGGAATATGCGGATTGAAAATGGACTGCAATAATCCTAAAGCCTGGCCGGCACGGCGTGTTATGCGTTTCTCAGAAACGCTCCTGTTACTTTCAACATTCGCTCCAAAATCTCTAGCTCCACCGCATTTTTCCATTTAAATGTCTACATATAAACATGGCCCATGCTATATACTTGTCAGAATTAATAACGAAAAACAAGTTTCAAAACCATGTTTTTACGGAAAAATGTACTGCGGTATGATTAATATTCTTGAATATTTGATGAATACTTTCTATTTATTAGTCTTTTATTAGTCTAGAAATTTTAGATATTTAATATTTAATATTATAAATTTCATATTAATATTTCGATTCTTTAAATCTGGTTTTTAATAAATATACACGTTTTGTATCAATCAAAATGCAAGAAAAATAAAAATATCTCGTTTTATTTATTTAACAGTACATTCTTTAAATATTCCTTCGTTTTTATATTTCTCTATTTTTGTTTGGTATCAGTTTACATATAAAATGTTATAGATCCTAAGTTCTATTACTTTAGAAAAATATATTATTTCTGTAATTTTTTAAAATCATTCCTTTTCTTTTCCATGAAATCTCTAAAAAAGAAACGACACCGCTGCGAGATGGAAAGAAAAAAAAATAAAAGGGATCTTCTAGTTCCGAATCCGGTGTCGTCGTTCCTGTACTTTGACATCGTCGGAAGGGAATCGTGGGTTCGTCGTAGCGACATAAGAATCTTAGAGTATATTAAAACTTACGAGAATTTCAATCACGCAGTTTGCATTGTGTGCCCGCACGCGACTTTGTGTTTGGATTCCTGTGCGACAACTACTGCGATCGTCCCTTCCGTTTTCAACAATATACCGGGTCCGCGCAGTGGCGTTATATCGCCCTGACCTATCCGCTTTCATACAACCCCCTTCCTCCCTTAATATCGTCCCTCGAGTAAATAGTTTCCAGTTTCCTGTCGTCGCCGCCTTCGGCCGCTATCTACCATCAATTCTGAACCTTCACGAGGATCGTAAGATAACCACGCTGGGCGAGTATATACTTTACCAACACCTTCGTTGGTTGATGATTTTCTCCTTTAAAGCGTTTCGGGAAAGACTGTATAGTTACGAACATACAATGCTCGTAAACTAGAAATAAGAATGACCACGAGTTGTCAACTATTACAAACGTTTCACCGATACTTTATTAAACAAGACAGAAGTTTGTTACGAGAACGTTGATGTTGTAATCGATATAGTTAATTATAATACGTAAGTTTTCCGCAGAAAGTTTCTGTTATGATATTCTGAGAATAATATATCTCGTAAAATCATAAATCGCGCGCGTTGTTGATCGCTTTTCACAAATTTTGGTTATACTCTAAAAATATGACTTATATACATATACATATACATATATATATATATATATATATATATATATATACACATACATATGAATATATCCTAATAAATAACTTCATACATATTTTATAATTTTTTTCTTTTTTTGCTGTTTGTGAATTCTCCTCTCTTACATATTTTTGAAGTGTTTTTAAAAACTTTCGAATGAAGGTGCTGGTGCAAATATCGATCTCGAGTGAAAAATTTGTTTCGACTGCAGGAATATCGGACGACGGCATTTCCTGGTTTAAAGAGAGTCGGGAGAAGTTGTACGCAGTTTTGCCAGGTTTAAAAGTTTAAGAAGGCGGAAGCACGACGGTGTATCCAAGTGTAGCAGCAGCGGTGGAGGGTGTCTCGTGGTATAAATGGAAAGACACAAATGTATCCAGAAGGCGAGTAAACAGCACCGACTGGTTGCAGCCTAGCTCGCGGTTCAATATAAATGTAAATTGGAACAGATTCGAGCGGGCGCTGTGAAACACGTTTGGCTCCGAAGCCCAAGCTCTTCCACTGGCCCTCTCGGCTTTTCTAGACTCTGCTGACCCTTTCGACTTTCTCGTTTACACACCTACACACACCTGGAGTAGACCGACGGGAAAATTTCATTTTCATTCTGGCGTACACGCTTCGAAAACGGACGCATCTCGCATAGGCGACGACGAATATTGCGCTTGATCAATCGTTCGAAAAACCGTTTCCGTACACGAACACATCCTTCTCAATTAAATTTCGACGGTCATTTGGTTTCCTGAATAAAATTCATGGATATCCGTAGAATAGTTGCTATTGATACCACACGCGATGAATTAGTTCCAGTCGGTATCACGCGCATTAATCATTGCTTCATTAAATAAAAAAAAAACACATTTCGAATTGATCAAATGTATCGAACAAATCGACTAGAAGGTAAGCATCCATAAAAAAGAAGGAATATTGGCAAAGTAATGTGTGCTTTTGATACATAAAATCAAGCGAATAAAATACGTGTAAATTGAAAATTCATGAAATAACGAAGCGAATACGTTCGTTCTAAAGCGGAAGCTATCCGAGATATTTTAACAGAATTCTCGTCGCGCATTCACATATTTGAAATTATATGTGCTGCGCTACGAGGAATGCATTTTATACATAACAGCTACGTACAGGATACTGATGTGGTGTTTTAACATTATTCAAGATACGCTTTGTGCACGCTCTTATTTCATTACTTTCTTATTTCACCGCGTGCATTAATAGTAGTGTAAAGCGTCCTGAAACAAGAGCGTAATCGCTCGAAGAGGCGCGTGTAAGTCCATGTTGCAAAATTACAACAGGAATTACGGGGCCGCGAGCCGCTATTTAGCCCGGAGAAAGAAGTTAACGAGTAAGATAGCGTGAGATACCGATAGATTAAGAAGACTAGACAGTTGGCGGGCAGGGTATCTCGCGGAGACGGCTCTATCACGCTAATCTAGACACGATCTAGCGCCGGCGCTAATCTCATTCCAACACGAAGCAATCCGTGCCTTACCCTTTCCGTTACCGCTGACGTCCAATCTGAAGTTGTCGGGACCCTTTTGCCCGTCGACAAGTTGACCAAGTCCCCCGGAGAGGTAACCCGCTTCTTCGCGGCCGTCGTACGTCCTGTCGGAAAGGTCAACCTCGGAACCCCTCTTGATTCCTTGGGGCATGGAATACGAAACGAGACCCTCTGGAAGAATAAGGAGAAGCCGGATATAAAGAATATATAAGCTTCTGAACTATGCATCATCACGTTGCTACGTGGTCGGGCCATGAACGTTTTCTCCCGACAGTACGTGATAAGATTGCGGACGGTTACGGGTAAAGCGCACGTCGTCGGGAAGAAGTAACGAGGGTCAACATTTTTAATCTCGGTGCACTGAGGATTACCGGGATCGATCTAAAGCGCTGTCACGCAATAACTAGACTGGAACTTCGTGCTGTGATGTGGATCTCACCGATCACGACGTCGAGCTCTCTTTCGTTCCGCAACGTATCGCACAGTTTTCGTTAAAAATACGACGAAGTAAGCAACTTATGTCAGAGTAAAATGTACTCCTAGACTGTCAGGCGTCAATAAGCACGAATGAGTTACACGGTTTGGTACTTGGGAGGGAAATGTCGCGTCGCTTCCTCATACCAATCGAGTATTTTTCCGTTCAATGGCGTTCAAATGGTAAATTGTTTTCACAAATTTCAATATGAAATATGTGTACGAGATATATATTTCTCTGGCACACTTTGCAATGTTTACGTGAAATAGTTGAAAAAGACCATTTTGATTAAAGCACCGATAGAATGAAAAATCAATTCCATTTGCACAGCTTTTTCATCGATGAGACCGGAAATAATATAGTATCGATTGTAACCATCTATTTGTTTATTGTATTTATTATAACCATTTTGTAGTTTTGTTACAGTCGATGACAATAATGATAAAGCCTTTGTCAAATGTAGAAAGTATCTCATTACGATAATTGTAGAACATAATTCTATGTCTTCTTTCTTCTATATATCTTCCTTCTGTCATTTGCATGGTTACGGTCCTTACTCGGTAATGGCTTGAACGTTTGCTAATGCCATTCGTAAGTCACAATTTATTTTGCAAGTCAATATTATTGGCAGCCGCTGTAATTGTGCGTTTAAACGATATAACGATGGTCGGGGGCTATGCGGATGGCACAGTTAGCGGCTGCCGCATAGTTCGTCGTGGTTGGATTAATGTAGACGCAGCTGTGGCTCACGGCCCACGGTGATCGTAAATCTATGTTAATCTCAGATTCAGGAGAGACTGACACGTTACATCGGCGTCTTGTCAGATAGTCAGCGAAGGTTGACGAAAATTCAAGTTCAAAATCTCGTGGCAAACTAAATGCGAATTAATTACATGCGTTTCAATTCATCATATGTCTTCATAAATAAACGATGTTAAATAACACTGATAACATTATTAAGATAGATATCATTATTTATTACGTGTTCCAGGATAGAATCCTCTAAAGCGCCTCAACGACATATTATGAGTGCTACGTAGATTAAAAAAGAACAGTAAGCCTAATGATCTGAGTACAATAAAAAGAACAACAAAAAGAAAAAATTAAAGAGACAAAAATATATATATAAGGTTTTCTTATTGTAGACAAGTTTGAAGTTTCGTGAACAAAGACGAAAATAAAGATCTTGAACTTTACGGCTAAATCTGTATCTGTCGAATTCTGGTACTGTATAAAAATTTCCGTAGTGTTCTTTTTTGGTATATCTATTCTGGTTCCAACCACCAGACTAAAGTACAAATCTAAGTTACTGTTAAGGTTGTGACGGTTGCGGTCTCTCGTCAGGTAGTTCCGAGAAAGTCGACTACGAAACCAATGTAAAATCTAAAATGCATGATGACACGCAAGCGATTCCAAAGGGATTTCTACCGCTTGTTTTCAATTTTATTTTCATAAGTGTTGTGGTAGTGCAGGTGTTGATGAAATCACGTATAATTGACTTTACTTATATATAGCGTGAAATTCATTTGTCACGGTAGCTATTAACACGAAAGAGTAACGATTCTAATTTTATAAAAAAATATCAAATTATATCTTTTTACATTTCGAATAATTTTATATATTGCATCACCATTTTGCGTGCAGCGTGTTAGTGGTAAAAATTTTTTCAGATCGGGCTGTAATATTTTTTCATTCATTTTCAAACAGTTAAAATTGTAATAAAAAATATATGACAAACATTATGAGTTAAAATATATTGATTCGAATATATTTTCCTCGCCTGCAAGCGAAGTGAACAGCAAGCTTGCAAATGAATAGATGATGGGGAAACATGATAAAAAGGACTATGTCCACATATTTCACTCACCTGTCCATGAACAGCCGTAAAGCTCTACGCGCATACATACTGTGCGCATATGAGAGGTGTAAGGGATAAAACGGATTTTTGTTGCGATTATAGCTGGATCGAAGATTTGTTCCTCCTCCGAATATGGATTGTTATTGCCCACCAAAAGCTGCAACAAAAAAGAACAACACAATTGTTAACACGCCGTATATAGACAAAAATGATCACGACAAAGAGAAGACAAGAAAAATATGGTAACGTTACCGAGAAAAGCTGCAATTTGTATTCAACAATTTGTATCACAGTTACATATGATATTTTTGCTGAAACGAGGGGTTTTTATGTTATCATGTATACACAATGGAGACGCACGATGAAATAGTTAACTTTAGTCACACCCAGATATTTCTATTCCGGTTGAAAAGCAGGAAAACAACAAGCGCGCATTTCATAGCATCTGGTACAAAACCTGTTTTTTACACACTGTACGTATTTTTTTTTTAGTTTATTATTCAGAGTATCGCGAATTTTTTATACTATACAATTTTCCAAAAGATGGTATTGAAAAAAAAACACGGTTTTAATTCTATCGCTACACGGACTACGTATATTTTCGAATACTTTAACAGTAGCGTTTTTTTTTTCAAAATCTACTCTACTGTTAGTTTAAAAAAACTGCAATTTTTTAATTTCACATACGATTTAAGACATGTCAAAATAATGTCTTTAGTTCGGTGTTGTAAGTTGAATTTGAAGAAATATAACGTCTATGATTTGTTCATGACGATGCATGAGAACACATGCAACGCGTAACGGTTGCGTTTAGGGATAAGACTGTCCGATGTTTATTGGAACATGTTTACAGCACTAAGAACGAATCTCACGGGCCGGAAGCGCCATTTTCCGGATCCGATTAGTAAACAATCGTCCGTCGTGAACCTCCTCTAAATGTAAATGCAAGCGTTAAATCTAGCCTGGAAGCACAGGCCTCCCTTTCCTCTCTTCTCTCTGCGCCGTATACACATTCGCGTCTTGTATGTCGTATCGCGTCGCAGAGACGAATATATATATATAGGTCGTCGCCATCGACGAACACGAGATTAACATTGAAATACGAACGTCAGGGCGCGTCCGAGGATCACATCAAGCTCGTCGATAGGATCGACCAGGTTGTTTGAGAAACAAGGTCTTAAATTCGACATACGTATATTAGCACGTGTACTGATAGACATGTTAGGGATAATAATATACTGTATCTGCATCCATGTTCGCTTGGAGCTATGTAATTCAGTAGCTATGTCTGTATCCTGTTCTGTTTTGCATTCTGAGCATTTGGACGGATTAGCGGTTCTCATCTCCCGTTATGTTCACGTCGTAAAATTTTATCTGTAATTACAAACTTATCTCAGCCTCTATAATGATAATACGCGCAACGAATGGATAATATTATTAAATAATATAATTGTGAACTATAAAGGAAATATTGTCTATGATAATATATCATTTTATCAATCATCATTAATATTTGTCTTACAGAATTATCTGATTTTTTCTCCTTTCCTGCAATACGGTAAGAGATTGACGACTACAGCAAAGGATTTTTAAACTCAGCTAGTCAGAAGATTGATCTGGACAAATTAATATATTTGTTTTTACATCGTACTTTACAAAATAGACAGAACAGATTGAGCTTGATAACTGTTCTAACGATCATTTATATTAAATTTCATATGCTTCTGCTTGAAAAGATTGCTAACACCTTCTTATTTTTCTTATGCTCTGCAATATATTAGGTTAAAACAGAAATACATAACGTTACGAACTTTAAAATTCAAGCAGCTGTAACTTCAATAAAACGAACAAAATTTAAATTAAAAAAAAAGGTTTTAAAGTTTAAAATCTTTACTTTCGAAAGGTCGCTATGTAAGTTTTTGTGAGTTTAGTAATTTTTACATGTAGAAAACTGCGAATTGGGAAATTTTCTTCTCACTTTGTGAGCCTGTCACGTGCCTAAAAAAACTTGAGAAAATTTTTGACTTTCTAACGTGAAAGCTTAGTTTTTCTTATAAAATCGTTTTTTAAACATGTTCCTAAAATTTTTTGTTACTGAGTTATTATAGATTAAATAAAAAGAGTATTTTGACTTTGATTGCTTATAACTCCATTAAAATCATCAAACCGCAATTTAAAAAACAAATTTAGAAAAGCTGAAACTTTGCTCTATCAAATAGTAAAATAATTGTCAATTTTTTTCTAAATATAGAAACATGATATAAATGAAATAGTAACTCTTGTATCAATATATATCAATGTATTGTCTATCATTCTCGTTAGTACAAAATAATCTGTATTTCTGTATAGATTATAGAATCGTGTAGAGAGCGAACATGACACGTTGGATCGTCCAAACACGCTGACCGTCGTCATCCCGGAGAGCAACGAGCTCTGCGTTGAAATATGAATATTCGCGCGATACCAGTCATGTTTCTCTCTCTCTCTCCCTCTCTCTCTCTCTCTCTCTCTCTCTCTCTCTCTTCCTCCTCCTCTCTGTTTCTCTCTCTCTCTCTGTACCGAAAACCGAGTGCGGTCTAAACACCGTGCACAAGCGGAGTAGATATGACACAAACGCTAATATGCTCTATACACAGAAACGGACCGTGGCTCGAGCTGGACATCAGCGACCATTGGCCTTTGCTTTGATTTGTGTTACCGGCGGTGCCGCGATTAGAATTTCTAACCAGGAATCTGTTATTTCGCGTTAATCGTATAAAGTACAGTATCTGATGTCCATATAGTTGCATAGTAGAGTAAAGGTCGAAACTCAGAATATCCGAGCTAGTAGAGTTTCGTTTTAGAGTTACAGAACATACAAGAATAGAATATTTCATATATATATATATACACACTCGTATTTTGATTTTGTAATTATTTACTCTTTTTTTATTCATTTTTATATATGCACAACTTGCGTTCTTTTTTTATTGAAAAAAAGGGCAGAGGCTACAGATTAAAATGGAAGTATTATGTAAAACACAAACGTAATAAAAATAGAATATAAATCAGAAAATAAAATAGAACTTCTAAAATTAATTTAAATTTATCTGAATACAATTCTTACATGCGCTATCAAATGAGCAATACTTAATATTAGTAGAATTGTGAGATTAATACGTTCATAGAAGATATAGAAAGTTCGCAGCTGTAAACGGCCCACGAAGTTGTAAACGGCACGCAAATGGAACGTGCCTCTTCAACGGTGGGCCGCAACGGTGGAGTGGAGTTTCCGCTATATCGGCCGTCTCGAAACGACCAACCGCGGATGCATTACAACTGCAACTGCAACGTGCTGGAATACAAGCCAGACCGGGGTCTACGCGATAGGAATAATTAATACACCTATATATAAGGACCGCCACGAGGTAAGAGACGCTTCTACGATATCGTCTCACCGACACATAAAATTGATGTCTACGCTAGCGGCAAGTAGAATCTCCTCCTGAACGCTTTGCCAGAGTCTATAATTTGTCGGCACGAAGCTGAGAATAGTTTCGATTATAGACATCACCATATCTAAGTGACATTTCTGATAATATATCTATGAATAATTGAGGAATGTATGAATAATATATGTATACAGTAATCTCTATTGATGTCAAACTCTACTTCCTTTTATATTATATACTTCTATTTCTTTTTATATTATATACATAATGGTACACAGTTTTGGTTGTCATTAGTCATTAAAATAACTTTTAGTTGTCATTAGTCATTAAAATAATTTTGAAATAATAGATAAAAATATATCTTAGGTTGCATATTTTCTGTTATTTTAAATTGAGTTAAAAAAATGGCACTGTTAAAAATTTCTTTTATTTGCTTGTTTATCGTGGAAAATAATTTTCGTATTTTTCGCGAAAATATTGCTGGCCATATCGAAATACGTTTTTAATAATAACTGTTGCGATTTTGTTCACATATGGCGATTATTACATATAATCGAAGATAAAAATTGCGCGGTGTTGTGACGCTTATTGTCGAAACCCCAAAAGTACTTCATTCGTAATACCGAATAATGCGATTGTGAAGTGACAGCTGTAAAAAATGTTAACGGCCGATGGAATTTTACGGGATTTTACGCCGTTACGGCATTATATATATATGTATATTAAATTCCACGCGTAGTGCTTTTTAATTTCAGTACATTTCGGCGTTAAAATTCGCATCATATTATGATACAATACATGGATGGACTTTAATGGTGTTTTTTTTTTATATTTGTACAGTTAATGTTATCCATTTCGTTTATATCGCAGGACCTCGTTTCGCTTCAGTAATAAAAAGTCTCACACTTTATCCTGGAATCTCCTTCCATTATAAGCACAAAGAAATAGTTCTCAGGAGAGAACCTGAGAAGGTTAGTGGGTCGATCGAACGTATTTCGGTGCAAGACAACGAAAGAAGGAAAGTTATGTTACGCCTGCGCGTTTATGGCCACCTTGCCTCAAGCCGCTTGTGATTGCCTTGTTTTAAACCCGACCGTACCATGTACTTTAAAACAATTATAGGTATACTTTGCAACCAACAATCTCTTAAAAGTATAATTTCCCACATAAATGAAAATTTTTCGATCTACTCCCGCAGTTTTTAACGTGCGTCGTAATCACTCCACGCAAATCGTCGCAATCTTCTCTGATGACTATTAGAAAAATTGCTCTGGTAAAATAACAAAAATGTCAATTATTATATATTATTGTATTTCAAGTTTTCGAAAAGTAATATCACGATAATTTTATCTAAATAATACACAACTTTATACATAATTAGAGTATATTTGTAATTACATCATGTTACTTTGAATCTTAATACATTACATCATATCATTGATCGAAAATCGACATAGAATTACTATTAGAATCAATGATACACAGTAAAAAAGAAAATGTTAATTTTAACATTTTTTACATGTCCCAGGAGATCCACTCTAAATTTTAAGTTAAAGTAACTCATTCGTCTTGTGTTATTTATTAACGAACTAGGAATGTTAAATAATTGACACAATACTTTACATTTATATTTGTTATTTTGACTTTAAGGATGATTTAAAACTAACATATAAAATAAGTAAAGTACATAGAAGAGTAGTTGCAGTAACTCGTAAAAAAATGTTAATAAAGTATTTTTTTTCGTATAATGTGAATGAAAAAAATTCTTAGATATTAAATTGACTTTGAGATATATTGATTAATTGAAACAATTGTATTAAAAACACTCAAAATAATATTCCATTTTTAATTGACATACGCAATTAGAAAGATGACATGAATCTAACACATCAAAATGTTATAAAAATAATAACATATTAGTTGTGTGTTTATTTTACATTGAATTAATAATCAAAATGTGGTAACACAAGAAAAATTCTACATATGGACGCACGATTTTTTATTGTGTACTAACTTAAGATGACTTTCATTAGCTTGCCGAGGTCAGAAGGTCGAAGGCAGGTAACTTGGGCAGATGGATCGTCTTGCGGAGGCGAAAAAGCGAAACGGGCTTACACCGCGCGTCCTATTTCCGTTCGCCCGACGTGTAGGCAATTACTTCCCCAGGGCGCCCTCGTGAAAAGGAGACCGCCTCTAATCTGTTTGCGACCGAAACCAGGCTTTCTGTATTCCTCTAATGAAGACTGTTTCATTTTAACGCCTTTATTCTACACCAAAGAATCGTATTTTGTGCCGCTTCATTAATATCAATATACGACGTCATTGCTATTGTTTCCGCACATTCATTTTCTACATTTCGTAATGTTGAAACGTAGGTTTTTATTTGCAATCAATCTGACTAGATCAGATAGATACTTGAATTATTAGATAAATTTTCTTTCAGTAATCGCTGGAAGTCTCATTAACTATATAGAATTACTATGACTTGCAACATTGTGGCGACGCATGCCCCGCATTCTAATCTGTCTGTAGCTGACATTAGATTCTCTAATACTCTACTAACGAACAAGTGTTTAATTGTAACATCCCTAATTTAAGCAGGAAGGAACCCTTCTCTGCCGGTTAATGCTAATTAATTTAATGTCAATTAAAATAGGATCTTCTCTACTAAGCGTGTTACCCTGACTGCATTACTAAAGTACGATTTAGCGGAAATGGTCTAATAAAATTAACATTACTACATACAGTGTACAAATTATATAGGCACAATTACAATAACACTGTACACATCCGAGGAACTGGGGACTATGTAACTAATCCGTCCATGAGTGAACAAAATTGGCAGAGCCAATTTCTTTTTCTCTTATTCTTCTCTTTCTTCTTCTTCTTCTTCTCTCTCTCTCTCTCGTAAGCGAATGCTTCAACCAGTATAAAATCGAGGAAACAAACCTCCTAAATAGTAAGAAGAAGGAGACTTGACCCTTTTCGTGCGCCAGTCCAAGTGCTCTCATCCGGATTGAAACGCTCTTCTATCGAGACCGGATTTCTAACGAGGCTAGTAAAGAGAGAGGGACAGAGGAAAAGAGATTGGTGCTGTATAAAGAGAAGGAGAACACGTACAATGTAACCGTGTAAAATTGTCGCCGGTTCATGCGGTAATCCGCTAATAGCATGTCCGCGTACGACTGTATGTACCGATAATCCATAATCCATCGATACTAGGTAGAACCGATGTGCATATGTCCACATGGTGGAGAATATAAGTTTTATCTGCACATATTTATGCCATACCTGCGCAGATTAAGAGCAGTTTTATGGCGACCTTCCATCTACGGCTATCGATTATTGAATTTCCATGAAAAATGGCAGAGAGAAGCGAACCAGATAGATATGTATACATGTAAGAGCTTTCTACGTGTAATCGTATTCTTTAATTCTACCGAACTGAAACAATCAAACAGCATTTTCTTTCTGTTCGAGAAATATGGTTGATTTTTCAAACGCGTATGTTTCGCAAGTCCAGTAGAAAAATAGAACAGTGGCGGTTCTGGTTCGCTTGAACGGTTTTTCTTCTTGATTTGTCTGACTAAGGACGGACTTTCGCTACTGACAACGTTAAGAATCGAACTTTTCGTTTTCAGATAGAGTTACTAAAGTTTGGATTTCAAACGTACACGTGGCCAAATAATAAATTATACAATGTTCCTATTTCCTACAGTCCCTACACCATAATATGTTTAAATTTGGTAATCTAATTACGTAGCTGTAAACACGAGTTGTTTAAAGTTCTTAAAATTTATTAGGTCCAAGATATTCTTTGCAGAACGAGCTCCGCTCGTTTGTTCCGCTGAAATTGTTCTCTGTAAAAATTTTAACGTAATAACGTAGTGATATCAAAATTCGCTGCGTCACTGGCTCAGTCAGTGATTATATAATGAGGACGGCTCTTAGCCATTTCCTTTTTTTCGTTTATTTTTTAATACTGTACATCCAAGCAATTTTACCGTGCGCGAATACCCACGGTAATGACTACCACGTAATGACTGGGGAACTAAACAGTATTTCGTAATGGTGCTCGCCATATTGCAATTTGAATTTCGCTGAAATCGGTAAAAAAAAAGGGGGTGCCGGGTGCCGCGGAATGAATATGTTAATTGGCTCTGGAATTGGCTGTCCCTGTCGGTGATTGATTAAAATTCGATACGTCGTGACGCCGCCGCGTTGGTCGACCGAACGATGGACGAGAGGGTGAAGAGAGAGCGAAAGGGCGGTGAACACGACCGGGTGGGAAGGGAGAGTTAGCATGACTGCAACGAACCGGCCGTTCAGGGAAGTTACTTTGCGGATAAACGAGATTGAAATTTCGATGGAAATTACCGCCGATACTTGTGGACTTAAGCGAACTGTCACCAAGTCAAACAGCAGTGACGACTTGTCGATTACGTCAGGGGGTGTGCCATCATCCAACATGCCAGACTAAAAGAAATGGAAAAACGTTTTCGGTGTTCGCGCCTTAGTTCACTTTCTGGTATCCCGCGTCTTGAATTGCTCAAGAAGTCGCGACTATGGAATTGCGCAAGGATTGACGGTATTCAAGAGGCGGAAACACAATACAACGGATGGTTATTTAAATATTATTACATTTTTTATAAAAGTCATAAATAACAGTATTTCTCAATTATTTTTTAAATATTAAAAAAATCAAGTTAATTATTTAATATAAGTTAAATAAATAATAAGTTAAATAAATAAATTAATTTAAGCAACTATTTTTTTACATAACAAATTAGTTGATTAAACATGATTTCGTAAATTTATTTATAACTCAAGGATTTACGTTGCAAATGTTACAAATGGTTAAGTTTTCAATAATTTTGGCTGTATATACTTTAAAACTTATACATATATATATATATATGTATGTATATATATATATATATATATATATATATGATGCAGGGATATATTTCGCATAGCAATGCGGATGTAGAATTCTGCTGTGCAATAAATCTTATGTATAGGATTTATCGTGCATCTCTGGGAATATTATCGTTGAGAGAAACTGCCGAGTCTTGTTTCTTGTACGCGTCATCAACATTTCGCTGAAATCCACAAGGCTTGAGTATAAAGAGCGTTGCCTAATTCGCGATATAATAGCAAAAGATATGTAATTTGTAAAAGTAAATTTAGAACATTTTTTTAGATTATTATTTTTTGAAGATAAAATATTATTTTTCAAAAATTATTTTTTGTCTTTTAAAATTTAAAAAAGCTTAATAACTGTTCTTATGTAAAAAAAACTATCTACAAATTAAAAAGTTTGTTTAATTTCGGGCTTTATACAGTTAATTTAAAAACAGGATTTAAAAACGGAATATTGGCACTGTTTCAATCCTGAAAAGTACCAAAAACGTAATTTCTATGAAAGGTAAACCGGATAACACAAAAGATGAAAAAATGTGAGAAAAAATATAATTCTAGCGTGAAAGAATAAACAAATTCATTTAGCTCTGCCGCGACAGGTAGGTATGTTCAAGAGCCGCAGCGAGGACTGCTCGTATTACAGGGAAGACGTATACGAGTTACCGTGGGTGTACCTCTCTCACAAAGCCTCGTCCGTGCCGGTGTGTCGGCGTTAATGAAACACGTCCACCGTTGGCAATTGTCCCGCCGCAGGCACGACAGCGGCCGTCCGAACGTAAAAGGGAGAGGCGCTAGCTGGCTGGATGCTGTATTCCGCTCCGTTTCCATCAGGTTGCATCTAGCAGCCCGAGGTCCGGCTACTCTCCAGCGTTTCGTGAATTTAGATGAGCCCGGCCTGTCCGGCTTAATTCGCGTGCACCTCATAAGAAGCGAGTCATAATCTCCCTCTCGCACACACGCGCTCTTTATTTTTGTTCCGTTATTGGAGTAACGTCGCAGCCGGTGACCGTCGCCCGCTTTTTTCGGTGTAAAAATGTAACTGGTTCGTTGCACGCGTCAGCTTGGCGAACGTAAAAATATATCACGTTTCTATATTCCAGACTTTCTGTAATATTCATCGTGTTTATTGTCCTACGTTCGCGCAATCGTACAAGTACGAATAATTGTTGCGGATTATCTGCAGACACAAATCATATAGTTTTTTTAATTTTTGTAAAGATCATACGATAATTAGGCATCAGATGCGCGTACTATTACGTGATATATACTATTATTCGCTTTTTGTTTATTAGAGCGTATGACACACTTTTATGGTTTTCTAATTGTCACATACATTTCTGCATTAGTTCTACTTGAGCTTCACTAATAAAACGAGCAAATGCGTCATCGGATACCAGAAAACCCTCTTTCGCGTTACGTGTTTCGTCTGAGACGTAGGAACGACGACTATGCTGCTGTAGAAAAACGCCTGCGGAGAGCTCGGGTCACGTACAATAGCGCGATAGCGTAGTCGCTCTTCCCATTTTCTCTATCTTTCTTTTTCTTCCCATCACGCGTTCACGCTCATCCCCTTTCGTTTCCTCATTCAAGTCTCGACTGTTCGTTTTCCCCGCCCGTATTCAAAGTGTAAAGAGCAAAAGGAAGACGCGCATGCACAAAGATCACATGCCGCCCAGATTGAGGCTGCAGGGTAAACGTTCCTGTTCCCTGTATTGCTTCTGGGCGTTTTGTCTCTCCTCCGCCTTCGGATCTCCGGCTTGCTCTCTCGCTTTGAGCAAATCTGCGTGAAAATGAGAAGGACGTCTAGTACGAGCCAAGGTTGGAAGGAGGGCGAAAATTACGTACATTGAACGTGTGTTGTACGTGCACGCGTGCATACGATGTGGACTAGTGAGAGTCTCTAGGTGAGAAAGAGAGAGAGAGAGAGAAAGAGATTAGTGAGAGATAACCATGGCGCGAATATCAGAGCCCTTCTGATGACGGCGAGGTCGAATAACGAGGCTTCGCCATCCACGATAGGACACGGTTTGGAGTTGAAAATTACTTCCGCGTCACGGAGCTTTTCCTGCGAGCCCAGCCGACGACCCTCCGACGAGTACCAGCCGGAGGTGAGTTATGATAGTCTATCGAAGTAAGTTCGTTACCGATGAGATTCTTGATTTTCTATTTATTGAGAGACCGTAAGGCAGCTAGGTAATAAGTCTCCCGTAGCCGTTGCTTCTCTTTCCCGGACGAAATTAGTTCTTGAAGGAAATATATTGCGGATGCCGAGGTAAATACTGAAAAATCCTGGCGCTTCAGGTAATCTTTTTTCTATTACGACCGGCAATTTGCGACGGGGCGCGATAAATTCGCGTGAGCGAGTGAATTTTAACACTTATACGTGGTAATATCATAATGCGGGCATTGAATAATGTTCACGGAAAGATAGAGTGTTGGACGATGAAGCGCCCGCGCGCGAGAATTCAAGATGATTACTGCAAAATCAAATAAACGACGTTTATAAATGAAAAAATTCATAAAATCATGGAAGAATCAACATAATAATTAGAAATGAGATTTGGATTTTACTAGAAATGTGAAGAAAGAGCCAACAGTGGATTTTACCGAAGACTGCAGGAAATGCAAATAAGTTAATGCGTTTTCTCGCTTGATCGTAAAATTCGTTCAGCTCGTGTTATTATACATTAATATACATATACATTTGTGCTTTCATCAGCATAGAATAAAAATGTAATAGTGAGCACATAAAGAAACCAGGACAGTGGAGAACGCGCATCTATCGGTAGTATTTGAAAAATGAATCGCGCTCGTTACAATTGATTATGACTTACCGCGCCGTTTCGGAATAAATGCACTCGCTTTATTGTACATCCATTAAAATTCCATTTACCAATGGCAGCTTATGGTTCGTAGGATAATAGCTGCAGCAGCACTCGATGTCCAATAGAATAGCTTTAACTACCGATTTACCATCTTCAATTATGCTGTTTGATCGATTTAATATGAAATTTTTTCTACCTTTGTGACTAATTCACAAGTCATTTTATCAAAATTCTTAGAGATACGAGAATGTATATTACAACTATTATATTATACAATTATGTTTCCATTTGGCAAGTTTTGCTATATAAATTCGTGTGACTATCACAATATTGTCTTATCGGTACTTCTTCTTGCGTATTTTTCTATGCTTTTTTTATATCATAGAGCACAATGAAGATTGTAACATACTGCATCTATATTGCTCAATTATCTATTTCTACAATACTTCAATAATTTTTGTGAGAAATACACGTTTTTTATGAAATACGAAAACCAAAACCGTTCACGCGAAACGTACTTATCTAATATCAATTTAAGATTACGTCCATAGAATCTGCGTAGTTTCGTCGCCACAAGCAAATCGCTTAACCGCCGTGATGTATTTTGACAGGCTAATGGATATCGCGTACGGATTATCATGCTAAAGAGACGTTAATTAACACGTCGCATCCAGTAATGGCCGTTCAACCGGGACAGAGGTTCTCATATATGCAATGCCCGTATCGTGTACAGCGTTTTGAAGAGATAAAAGGAGAACGGAAATTAACACCAATACTGTGGATATCGATGAAATAAGTCTTATATCTTCGCAAATGCAGTTCTTTTGACAGAAATAATTAAATATGATGATCTACAGGTACATAATGCAAATGTTATAAGAATAAAATAATTAAGATATGTCTTATGTATAAAATTTTTATATTTTATATTATTATATTAATAAAACAGCTGACACATTGATTTTTTAATTATTTGAGATTTGTCAATCGATTGATTGTTATCTTTAATTAGGGGGTAATACATATAATATAAAAAATAACACTAAGAATGTATCCTTTATGTATAAAAACAGTTTTCTCCATGAAAGGTTGTAATGAATATCCAAGGTGATTAAAATAATTATATAAGAAATTCAAACTGGTTGCTAGAACGTCAAAACTTTTTACAGCACTGCTCATTATACTTGAGATTTCTACAAAATTATTTTGATTTAAATACTTCAGCAAAATTGTACACGAAAAGAACAATTTTGCTAAAGTATCTAAATCAAAATAATTTTGTAGAAATCTCAAGTATGATGAGCAGTGTTATAAAAAGTTTTAACGTTCAACTAGCAACCAGTTTGAATTTCTTATGTTTATAATTAATTATTTTAATTCAAATGTCCTACATAATTATTTTAGTCCACTAAAATTATTTTCAGATATGTATCTAGCTAAATCTTTAGATGCTTCAGCAAAATTGCTCTTTCCATTTGGAATACTTTGAGAGTCTGTTAGGTTAGGTATATGATCACCTTTCTACTTGATGCAGTTGTTAAAATAGAATTTAAATTTGTGCTTTTATTTAATTCATGCGTTAATAGAACTCTAAAGTCGATATTCAAGACATATTCAAGAAAATCGTTTTGTGACATTATTCTACAATCAAAATTTATAAAAGTATGGTGAAATAATTGTAGCACGTGGTAAATATAGGAATCATTTTATGTTTTTCGCGTATCTATCGGATTAAAATCAGATGGCAGTAGCTGTATCAATTCGTAACTTACTATTCTGAATAAGCAGAAGGGGGAATTTGAGTTAAATCCAGGAAATCGAGTAGTTTCGTACGGAGTCTACTAATTTCCCCTCGACATATGTAGCATATATATATATATATATATATGTATACATATAAAGATATATATATATACACATATATAAACTGAAATAGGGACATTAATATTTAGCTACATAGTAATTATAAGTGAGTCGGCAGATATTCCATTATAACTAAAAGAGCGTCACATGTATTCGTGATGGCAAATGGAGATTAGTACAATGATATATACGTAAGATTAGCACAGCGCAAGCTGCATTGAACGCTATATCGGGCAATCCGTCTTTACAATGTGACACGAAATGACGAGATTTATTGGCAGAAAATAAATTTCGTTGTAGGATTTTCCAATATTTCATCTTCAATTCCAACCGTATAACGCCTGCATAAAACCCACGCGAGGCGTCGAAAAGAATCGAATTTTGGCATACTACCACAAACTTAAAATGAAATTCAATTGAAAAGTCTGATAATTTTTTTACAGAATCGTGCATCGAAATAAATTACAATATCGTATCTTGTTGTGTAAAATGAAAATGTAATCATTCCGCAAAAGTAAAAATGCAGAAGAGAAAGAAAGAAAGAACAATTTCTCTTCGAAGATTTTTATATACGTAAATTAATCAAAATATATACATATTTTTATAAAATATATATATATATTTGTAGTAACATAAAGTGTGAATGTAATAATATAACAGTTAATTTTACAAATTTAAAATTAGCGTAATATTATATTAAAAATTATACAATATTTATTTCATTGGCAAATTCATTTTTAGCTCTCCGATAAAAGTATATATTCACTAAGTGAGCTTGAATATTCGTATATAAATATCGATAAAGAAATTTGGGAAATTATCTAATATCTCCAGACGTGCAGTCAATTCAGGCTTATGGTATCCGAGAAAGAAATCTCGGGCGCGATTCGATCGATGACCTAGCCAGACGGTACCTACCTCTATGCCTCGTCGATTCCTCCATCGCACCCACTTGTTGAACCCTGGCCGCCAATACTCAACAAAGTACTCCTCGGTGTACTCGACCCCGTTGCCATTGCCGAATCTGCCCTGCGTTTTGGTAGACGTCAGTAAACGCGGAGTATGCAGATTCACCTCCAGGTACTCCTTGCCTTCCTTGGTTACCATATTTCTCGGGCACCAAGCGCCGCCACCCCTGTCTTGTCGCAGCCTGAGAAACCAAGGTATTATATCAGGAGTTATTACGAATGCTCTTGAAGGAAGTACGTCGCGTGAAGACACGCGAGGAACGCACACGTAGCAGACGCGACGTATATATGCTTGCGTGACAAACGCACGTGCACGTTCTCGTTATGCTTTCTTATGCCCGTTTCTACCAATGTGGATTAACTTTGATCTCGGTTCAACTTACTCTTCACCTTTTTCTTATTTTTAAAACTAGAAAAAGATGAAGAATTAGTTGAACCGAGATTAAAGTTAAACTGCATTGGTAGAAACAGGCATTAGTCGCATTTTTTGAGTCGTGGTAATTACTTTGTACGCATCGAAAAGAAGGTAATAAAAGTGATATCCAAATGGAAGATATATGTTATACGTATATACATAGGTATACATCTCGATTATCATGGATTTATTATGTGGATGACATAATTAATGAATTTTCCGTCCTAGTTTCTTTTCAAGATCAACGGCCGCCTGCGTGTAAATTAATGACGCGGCGATTGATTTACGGGTGATCTTTGAATCTGAGCACGCTACCTCGTCGAGGTTCACGCGGTATTGATTATGAATAACTTATTTTGCAACGAAGCTTTTATCGCGATAGCAGTTTCTTGTGGACAGAAGAAAATGGAAGTAATTTTTTCAGGGCTGTTGGAACTCGCGGAAGGGAGTAGGGAAGAGACTGGTGGTTAATAGATTCTAGGAAGAGAAATTGTAATCATAAAAAATTTATGTACAATTTTAAGAAAAGATAAAGCATTAAGAATTACAATAAAAAATCTATAGTTATAACTCCATATCAATTTCGATTTTCAATTGAAACTTTGTGCTATAATATAATAGTTTATTTTGAAATATGTTTATGAAGATGAAATTTAAAAATATTCAATATATATAGAAAGAGTAATGTATAAATATATATAGAAATATATATTTGAACTTTATTGATTCAAGTAGAATTAATAACCAAAGTGAACAAATTTGCAAGTGGTTATTCTATAGATAAATAGTTCATTTTTTCCCAAATATATTTCTGCAAATTAAATTACACCTTGAGACTTCTGTTGTTTCCACTCATATGGCATACTTACGCGTATCATATATATGTATGCTACAAGATTCTGTATACAAATTGATAATCTTACTCCGCATAATAAAATCGGATAAAAAATAAACATTGAAAGTGGTTTCGATTATTAAATTTGCAACATAATCTATGGAATACGCAAGAGTTCTCGGAAGCGCAAGGTGTATTCTGCCAAGCACCTTAATTCCTAATTCTCTGAATTTTCAAAGCTAGTTGCTCTGACAATGAACCCGCTAAATTAAATTCCGGAAATATATCTTTCGTCAAGAAATTCCGTGAGGCGTATCGGCTCGCTAATTAAATCTTAAAACGAAACTCTGTGCGAGTACGATGACGAAGTTTATAAGAGACCGATGCGTTATTATCAGGTGTTATTTCCGACACAAGCTTGTCACGAGCACACATCCCGGAAATCTATTGAAATACATATATCTACATACACGGTTTGTGTCACAAAGGGAGAGAGAATCTCCATGGAAATATTTCAGCTGGTTCAGTCATGGAGGGCTGCAATACATATAGGCGGTATGCCCGCATGTAAACAATAGACCAAGCGAAATCCACTGAAAGCGTTTGCGGTTAATTAGGCAGCAATACTGTTAACAATGTCCTGGCTTTAGCAAGGTTCTCCGTAACCTTGCTTAGCAATCCATCGCAATCCGTAGTTATGCGGCTCGATGAATACGGGATTTCGTTTAAATAAAGTCACTATATATATATACTGCTGTGGTGTCCTCGCAACCAATTTCATGAAGAAGACGGTATTTATTTGACGTCCGTTCGCGATTGTGAACGAGGTTGTGATAAAGATAAAAGGGATATAGAAATTGAGAATTTCCACAACAGTGCTGATTGTCATAAATGCATACGTACAATTAAATAGAGCGGATTGTTTTACAATACAATGCGTAAGTCATTTGCTCTGAATCACGGTTGATTTATCGAAATTTCTATTTATCGTTATGTGCCCGGTTACACATCGATAATAATCGTTTTCTCCTCTCTTCACGTTTATTCGTGGTCGGCATTTTCTATTTATCTCAATTCATGATAAAATTCAAATCGAATGTGATTCAATTTCTGAGATAAAATAAATTTCTGAATTTCGCTAATTTTAGATATTAATATATTTTATTATTATAGAGTATTTTATTAGAATTAATATCTACAATAGCAACAGAAATTTTATCGAATTCTGTTTTATTTGAAAATTCAAAAATATATAAATCATTTCAGAGTTTTTGTAATAAGATTGTTTTCGTTATTTCATTATTTTGAGAAGCGATTTTTGGTGGTAATAGGTACAATATTGACCATGTTGCAGTATTTCCGCTCGTTAATTGCACCATCAATGTTTCCAGATGTTCCGTAAGTTGGACGTAAAAATAAAAGAAAGAGGCGTACCGGGAGTCGTAAAAATTCCCTTACGTGCCTTCTTCGAACCTGAAGGATTCATAGCGTAGAAATGTAAGACTGCCCGTTGTTAAACCAAGAAACGTAAACGTACGTTCAGAATGTATTACTTCGAAAGTATTTAATCAAAAACCTCTCATGGAAAGAGGTTTTTGTGAACATTGATCGTAACGAGTTTGCTAAGAATATTGGAAAATTTTGCGATTATAATTCACGATTTATTGTCTCGCAATAATTAATTTGGATCATTAAACATCATCTATATGATTCAAATAGCTTATTGCAACTTCTACAATTTGAAGAAGACAACTAGAAATATGATGATACCATCAATTTTAGTTTAAACTAATTAAAGTTAACAGTGTTACAATAGTCATTTTTTCAGAAAGTAAATTATTCCATCTATATAAAAAATATAATACTCGATATTATAAATATAACACCGAACCTTTTACAGTTAAACTATGAAATGTAAAATAAAATATAATAATATTGGAACTATTAATAACACTAGATCCTCACTATAAATATTCTACCTCACTATAAGTTCTGCGAAGGATTTAATTGAAAAAACGATATAGATATCGATGTGGCACACCGATGGGCTCTGGTTTTTTTCCAAAATAGATGGAGAGTGCGATCTTAATAGGAAGCCAATAGTCTCCTCAGTGCAATTTACGGCAGCCAACCGACAAGCCATCCTATAGTATAGAACTTTAAAGTGGTCTTCTCGAGAAATGTACGAGAGGTAAGAGAGCTTGGCCCACGGGCCGACCAGAAGCATTACGCCGCCTCATCAGTCGAAAGGTGCATTAGCATTGCTAATGACCCGCGATCGTTACCGCCACACGCCGCAGCTACTATCCACGCTGCTTCGCGCGCAGCGTGTTTGTTATTTGGAAGTGGGCCACGGTGAACTAGAAGGAGAAACGAGACTTCTAAAGAGGGTGAGAGAAATGAAAGGCCAGCATCCCCGTTACCAACAATAATTTTCGTATGACAATATCTTGCAACGTCACATAGATATGCATCCATTGTTTCATTTGACTAAAACACTAACGAATACATCGTTCAGCTCGGCCGACCATAGAACAGAATTTCCCGTTGCCTTTTACGCGAAATTCCCATGGCTATTAACAAATTGATGCGTCAACCTTTCCCGTTCTCCCTCGTTTTTGTGGATTTCAAGCGCTCTTCTTGCGAAATATCTTCCGTAATTCTGTAAAATGCCCGACCCGCGCGTAATCCATTCAATTAAGGTTATTGTTTTATCATGATAAATACGATAGAAAATTTACAGTGAAATGAGCGATTTCCAGTTATTAATCGTGAAGAAATATACCGCGTACGTTTGCAAATTTGATATAATGTGTGCGTACAGTAAATATTGAATCACAAAGATATTACAGAGCTGAATTACTTACGATCAATAAAACCATTTTGTAATTTGCACATCCCTTTGTACGCGTTCTCATTTATAATTTTTCGCGATGATGAAACCGATCGTTATTTCGAACACGTTTGCGGACGTATGCATATTGTATCCCATAATAGCTACGTCTGATTTCACTTGGAAAACCTGAATTTTCCAGCCGCAACAAAATATTGCGCCGATCACCTTCTATCTCTTCTTTAAAGGTATATTTATATTCAGGGCGCGCACGAGCCTGCTTGCTTTCTTCTATTATCTTCCAACATGCCCAGCTTTAGAACCCCCTCGTCTCATCTCGAGAATAGCTAGTAAAAAGTAATTAAATTTTCCCGTGATGTAGCGATTTCGATGATAACCATTATTACATTTTTCAGAAGATGGTGAAGAGCAACGGAAACGAATAAAATAGTACAGGCGGCCGCACGCATTGCGCGACATTTTACGACCGTTTCGAGGCTAATCCTCGCGCTAATTAGACATGAAATGAGCGACGATTACGTCACCCGGCGAAAGACAAAAACACCCGTTATGCGAGCGACACGGGCTATTCTGGAAACAAATGCTCCACACGTACTACAGAAATCCAGCTTTGAAAATATGTCACTGGTAGGTGACGATAGGCATGCTTTTAGAGACAAAAGATTAGAAGATATGAGCAGATGCTCGTTGAATATAAGGTTTTTCTTTTTTCATTATATACCGCTTTGTTCTCAAGAGAATAGCTTCAAAGGGATGATAACAGCACGATTGTATAATGAAATAGCTTCACGGCGTGATAATAATATAGTGAAAGATATCAATCTTCAAATTAACATTTGTGTTAATTTGAAGATTGATATCTTTCACTATATTATTATACATTCGATATACAATCTAAGTGGACTTGATGGAAAAAAATATAATTATAGCTTCTCATTCTTGTTACTTCTCATCGCACGAGATACGATCATTTTTACTCGAGTTTGTATACGTTCTAAAAATGTATATATATATTTTACTCTATATTTTGAACACAATTTACTTTAGCTTAAACTTTATTTTCATGCTTTTTCTCACATTGTGCGAACTAATCGTTATCGCAAATTGAGATCAAGCAATTTTATCAGTTAAGAAAACGTTATCTTTGTTGTGAAGGTATTCTTGCAGATCAAAATAGCTTCACAGTGTAATTAGAATTGTAAAAATGAAAAATATCCATCTTGAAATTAGTATTTATATTATCATCTATCAGATAATCTAGCGGACACAGTAAAAGGAAATAATTGTAGCTGCTTATTTACTCTTACTTACTGGCATGAAATACAATAGTGTTATATTCGCGCTTGAACGTGTTCTAAAAATTATATTTATATATAATATGTGTATGTGTGTGTTTTTTATATTTTCTACACTTTGAATAATTAAATTTTCACGCTTCCTTTACGTTGCGCCATCCAATCTTTATCTGTCGTTGCTATTTAAAATAAAGTAAATTTATCAGTTAAGAAAATGTTGCTTTCGCATTGTGAAAGTATTCTTGCAGATCGAACTCTGACCTTATACGTACCCTCGAAACTGGTTCACAGGAGACTTGGCCCTCACGGTTCATTCGCTTGATCGAGCTTTACAGATAACACGAAGGACTATCATGGACTGCATCTGCAGTGAGTGCACATAACATACTCTACCATCGCGGGTTATAGCGTGCCGATGTGAGAAGAAACGACGCATATTCGCGCGTTCGACCACACACCCACACACCCACACCCACCCACACACACACACACACACACACACACACACACACACACACACACACACACACAACCACACACACACACACAACACACACACACAGGCATTATTCTACCTATCTTTCGAGCTTGCGGGCATTGTTATCGAATATGCCGGGAATGCTGCTGCCAGGTATTATTCTACCTATCTTTCGAGCTTGCGGGCATTGTTATCGAATATGCCGGGAATGCTGCTGCCGAATATGCCATCAGCCAAATGATCCGTGAAAATTCCAGCTGGCCTGTCCGATTTTACGCGGGTGCAAGCTTTTTCCTTTTTCCGTACGCGCCACGATTGAACGGACAGCACCATCGTGGAAAGAACGGGGGATGGATAGGGGCGAGATGGTACCATACCGGGAATGTCGAGCCATCGATATTAAAACGTTCCCGAATCACAGTAACGTTCGAGAGTGATGCGCGGAATCGCGCTGTGTTATTATTCCGAGCCAGGGAAGATAACCAATCTCGAACGCGAAAGCTCATAATGAACGCGTCGAGGAATTTTATGAACGATATACTGCTCGCAAGCATATCTCTAAGTTTACATGGGATTAGACTTGCGTTAGCTGATTTATTGCGATTTTAACGTGCTAAAAAAGGTTACTCTTTTGCAACTAATGATATTTTGCTGCTGGAAAATATAAAATGTAAAACAATAAAAAGCTAATTTTTTTTTAACGAAAACGACCAATCGTGCGATTAAAATAGTTTCAAAATTTTTTAAATTGTCGCATTTAATTTAATTTGCGACTTGATCTTAAAGAAACGTCTGTATTTGATTTCACAATCAATAAGCTTTTATTGTATATAATTTAATTAAAAAGTGAATATACAATTCCGAGGCAAAATTATATCACTTAAAAGGCTTCTCTGATTTCAATTACCTCAATCTATTCTGAATTTCTTGAAACTATAAGCTTCATTAAAATTTTCCAATTAAAACAGTTAAATTAAGATACTTTGTATTTTTTGATTAAAATAATCTGAATTAATATTCCAACGCAACTGCTTTGTACGCCATCCGTTTTGAGAACTTTTCCGCCACTTGTTTCTTCTAATAACAATGTAATATTACATTAAACTAAATGTGATATGTCAATTGTATATCGTGTTTATAATATAAATTTAAATCATTCCAATACTTCGATATAAAATATCTGCCGTCTAACAATAAAAAAATATTTGATAAATGTTAACGACATGTATAAAGTCATCATCCAAATTTAGTGGCAGCCATTACATTATAAATTCCAGCTTCTATCTTCTCTCATGGTCTCTATCTTTACTATAATCTTCCATTAATTTAAGATTTTTCTCTTTTTTTTGCCTTTCATAGAAGCTACTGTATGCATGTTAGCTACAATGACACCGATCGAAGATCTTTTTTCACAGTCTGGCATCAAGAGCGATAACTGAGATAAAGCGGTACCGGCATATACATTTATAATACCGCAGCATCACCTTATCTCGTCGCCCTTGCTTAAGGCGAGCAAATGGGAGGGAGAGTCAAGATACATCCGGGTCGATCCCATGGGACGCCTTCGAGGAGTCAAACTCAATCTGCAAATGGTACAATCCCATTTTCGACGCTTCGACGGCGTTTGATCACTCTCCTTTAAAGCTGGTCCATAATGTGCCTCGTATATTTCTCTTTACGATCAAAATAATGTAAGACGATGTGTTTCATTGTCGTGCTAAACACTCACTTCAGATGAATATTATTCACGGCTCGGGGATAAAGATGAACCATGAGAGGGTCATATAAGTTATATGACGATATCAACATTTGAATTTTCTCTTGAGATAATTAAAACGTTTCAACCGCTAAAATGCAGTACATTTTGTAACATTCTTCACATACGAGATAAGAATTGTTATTACAGAGAATAGAATGTTCAGTGTATATTTTCGTCATATATGATTTCTACGTATAATCGGATAGAGTTGAGGATTATATTGATTCTTTTCGTTTAATATTGGTAATTTTTTATATTTTGCCAATCTCAGCCGCGAATGATTCAAGTATAATAAACTGCGTACATCGCGTAAGTAGTAATAATTTGATCAATTCTTCAATTCTATCGCAAGGAAGAATAAGGGAATATTAATATCCACAACAATTTAGAAACTTTTCTACAAAACCTGTACGGCATCGTCCAGAATAACGATGAAAATTGTCTGGACGATCATATTTCAACGCCGACAGCCCGCACAATTCGCCGTCGACTCGACCGGAAACTATCTCGGGCGAATATTTGTCTCGCGGGTCATGTTAAGCGACCCAACGTTTTTTCGTCGCACTGCACTGACAGAATTCGGCATTGTCAACGAATCTAAAACTTCGAGTCATGTAGTGAATGTATCGATATCCAGCGCGGCGCTCGGCGATCGTTAGAGAGAGAGTTTCGTGATTTTTCGGAACAACGAGAACTGAAAGTTCCTCTAACAGTGGCAGCACATGATGTACAGATATGAAAAATCGAGTCGCTAACGAATAAAAGTACCTATATTTTTATATTTTGACCAGCATTGTTTTAACAAATGTCATCATATGTGTATATCTGATCAATATCTCTTAATAACTATTATTGGAAAATATAAAAATACGTTTTCTCGCGATATTGAAACGTGTGTGTTCCAGAAATTACATTTTCGAAAAAAAATTGTATGTGCAACTAATCTATATTTACGATACAAGTGTATTGTACCAATCAAATACAATGTTTTTGAAAGATATGTTTTTTTTAAGTCGTTTCTGTCGTTATGTCATACGATTCTTTTTTGACAACACGAAATAATACATTTTTAACGAATCACAACTTCAAGTTATCAAGTTTGTGGCTGCAAAGTCTGTGGCATACGATGCTTGTTTCCCTGCTGCTTGCATTTTGATAAATTATCAAAAATTCTGCGTTTTGTATTGTGCTTAAGAATGTATGAATTGTATCTATTTGTAAAGATATTTTCAGGGAACTGTGAGGATTTCTTAGCATCATGTTATCGCTAGATAGAGTTCAATTTAATAAAATGTAGTTTTTCTTTAGTACACACGATTGGTCATTTGTATCTTGTACATTTCTGTTTTTAAATACTAGAAACACTAGGTTAAATAATGATCCTTTCCTTTTTTTTTATTATTTTATACTTTTTTTATTTTATTATTTTATTATTTTTTTTATTATTATATACGTGTAAAAGTGATGAAAAATAACCCCAGATATATATATGTAACGATCTATATATGTAAAGAATCAGAAAATCATCATGTGTACTAATTTTTATATGTGGTTTTACACTGGCCCAGTACTGGCTAAGTACTGGATAGTAACCTCACCCCAAAAAAGATAATCTAATTGTAAAATGAAATTTCCGGTAACCTCATATTCTAAGCAGAAACTTTTACAGAAAGAGTATTCCTCTTCTAATGCACTAGACTATTCATCAAAAATGTATTGGAGATTATTCTAACCGTTTTCCTCTTGTATGAAGAGGAATATATTTACTGAAAGCGGAGTGCCCTCTTACAAGTAAATTATATTAGGAACAGCAAGATTTTTACTGCAGATGCAAAACGGAAGTACTCTAACTGTAAGAATATTGTGCTTAGCATATTTTCCTCTTGATTTCAGAAGATTCCTCTTGAGGCCGTATATAAGAATAAAATCCTCTAAGGCCGGTATTCATAGTCGATTCTTATTTCAAGATCATCTTAAGTAATGTCGTAAGATGCTAATGCAGCCCTCTGATTGGTTCGTGACTTCTTAAGACCGTACTTAAGTCGGTCTTGAATATAAGATCTGACTATGAATACCGACCTAAGATTTAGTGGTTTCTACTAATATTAAAATTATTTTTTTGGGGTGTTGAGTCCAGTATGCTGGCAGATACTGACCCAGTCACTTTAGCCAGTCAGTTTGTCAGTGATGATCTAGTACTGATTGACAGAACCTTGGCCGTCATTTGTCAGCCAGTAATTTGCCAGTGATGGCCTAGTACTGGTTGACAGAACCTTTGCGGTCAGTTGACAGTTGTTGACTAAGCGTTGGTTTCGTTATAACTGCTGGCGACCCTATATATGGGAAGGATTAATATCACAATTAATGGTACTGAATGTAAAAATATAAATTTTTTTATATCATGGTGAAAAGTACGAATTGCTTCATCTATAGTGCAGAGTATTTTGCACGATCTTTTAACTATCCTTTCCTACAGAGAAAAATAAATAAGCATATTATATGTAGCAAGCGATCGAAAAATGTGCATTTGCGCGCCGATGTTCGTGAAAGTTGATAGGAAAATTTGAATATACTTGTCGAATCAAGTGCGCCCGTGAAAATTTGAAAGGTGAGTCACGCCCGCATCAATGACGATTTCATGGGCGAATCTCCGCGATCGTTAACGGAGAATTCGTTTCGGTTGCTCACGATTTCCTGACAGTATGAGGAATAGAGAAAGATAGGAAGCTCCGATATGTCAACGTCGTTGATATTCGATGAATCGGGACTGAAAATCGCACCAGTGTACATGCACGCATACTGAGGTATCGTATGCACATAAATGCATATATATCTACGTCGCGTAGATATATGTGTATTACGTGCGACGGTGCAGGTGTTCATGCATGTGGCGTGTTCGTGTGTGCAGCTAAATATAGGGAGCAACGTTCACACGCTCGACACGGAACGCGGAAGCGGCGAAATAGATTTTCGTTATCGCCACGTTCTCTCCGATTCGCATACGACAGAATAATATCTCTCTGAGGCAGATCGACTGCCGAACTTCTCCATGGGAATTCGATATCGTGATACAGCCTTGTGCACTGATATTTTAAAAGACGCGAGATGTTAGATATTTTCATGTGATCATCAGAAGCATCCTATAGAGAAGTTGGCAGAAGGATTCTTGGGTTAACTTTTTCACGAGGAGGAGTTTGTTTGAATCGTAGGTCGTGTAAAATGTGAACTTTGAAAGTTGCGCGGTATAATATACTCCACTATGTGAAAGAAAATTGAAATATAGCACCTTCACTACAAACAGATGAATTAATAAGACATAATCTTTGTAGCGACTTAGTTGTATTTTAACGACTGCATTAATGCAACAAAGACAAAGACTTCTTACAAAGGATTGTTATCGCTTTTATCGCGAGGGACAGTTTGTCTTTCCTCTTTATTTCATCTGTTTTAAATCATTCTGAGAGGAAAATCTTTGTGTCATTAAGAAATGGATTACATCAATGAGATTAAACGATCCGCGAGTAACAAAATTACGAGAAGACAGACTTCTTGAATCTGAGTAAGTCGAGATAATTCAATACTTGTTAAAAGTTTCAGTAATAAATATTACTTACCTAAACGTCACAAATATCTAACGTAAAAAAATACAATTTACAAGATAATAGATATCGTATTATGTAAAAAAATTTTTATTAATTATTATTTATCCCATTTAACTAAATAAATACAATATGAATGTATATGTTAATGTTATCGAAAAGAAATATCACTGACGTATTTTGATGTCTAATTTTATGGAAATTTAAACGAGCAGCGTTTGTTTTCTATGCAGTCTCTTCTTAAAATATGCTTACGATCGACTTTTGAATCATGCCCTAGAATTCATCCACGGCATACATCTTCACACCAAAGAATCTGTTTTGCGCACGTTGCACGTAAATACAGCGTGTCGCGCGGAATGTTTGTTTCGTTTATCAAAAGAATTCTATTGTACTTGGCCCGAGTCCCAGAAGAACGGACGACCGGAATCAGATATCAGCGCCGTAAGACAGATCGGTCGCTGCTCACGTGGGTATCCTCGAAACCTCCCGAAGATTTATACCACGAAAGTACATCGTCACGCGAACGCGAGGCCTAAGCCATGAAACGCGCAGCGCATTTCCGGTGGTGCGATACGACGCAACCAAGTGCCTGTTCCATCAGACGACGACGACAACAACCACGGCGAAGGCGTAGTTGCTCGAGCGATACAAACTCGCGAGAAAAAACGGGCGAGATACTAGGGGAGGAGACGGTGTTACATAAATCACCGAAACGAGAGAGCTACCGGAGGCATGGGGTTTTCGAATCGTAACAAAGTGGAAGATAGCCCAGGCTCGAAGGCTAGGAGAATATGGCTACCATTTTTCCTCGGCTTCGACTGCTGAAAGCACACGGCGTAGGACAGTTTATGTCCGCGTGATTCTGGCCTCCTCTTACCCTGGCAATCCCTCATCCTCCATCCCCTATTGCTTCTTCGAGCGTCGAAGATTTCGGCTTGTCACGCCTGGGGTCTTCGTACTCCCTTTCTCGTTTTTTTTCCCCCCGTATTTCTCATTCTCTCGCGTCCCGTTCCACGTTCTCTCATCGCCTCTTACATCGAGCTGCCACCTCGTACGCCTCCTTTTCGTGCCAACTCTAAAGCGATACGAATGGCCATCGGCACTACGTACATGAAAACGAAAAACTTTTTCGTTGCACGTACCGGCACGCCCGTCCACTTTTCTGTCCGGGCCTTTATCGATCGTGCCTCTTTGTGCGTGGACGCGCTTTCTCGCACTGTCCCGTGACTTCCTTCGTCCTTTTGTATTTTGTACACTGCCTGCTCCTCCATTGTCTGTCCTCGAGTCGTTATTTACGCGGACGTTGTCACGTACACTTATCATGACTACGTAAAGCGAATATTAAAAGCTAAAAAGAATGTGACTTAATATGATAAGCCTCAGCACTCCAAGTTAATTACGTATAAGTAAGAATGCAAAATCGTAAAATAAACTGAATGATATACGTTTTATTTAACTGAGCGTATTATTATACAAAGGAATGAAACGTCGCGCAGAACTAATTGACTTGCGAAAAGCATTACGCCCGGCTAATAAATGTAATTACGTTTTCACATTTATTTACTACGTATATTCTACTTATCCGTCTGGCGGAATGGATGACAATGACCTTAAAATGTCGCGGAGTTGCCTTGTCGCAAACCCTCTCTAATAAAATATACGATGCAATTTTGTTACGCTGAGAACCCGAGTACGTGTACTTTGAAATGCAGTACTTTAACGCCACGTTGTACATAACGTTGTATCATATTCCGTGGAGCAGCGCACGATGGGGTAATATCTTACCCCGAGTCCTTTGGCCCCTCTAGGGTAGCCCCGACCTCTCATAATGGAAATCTATCTTTCATCTATAATTATAATCGTGCGTTGGCGTGATGCATTTCGCGTTATCGCGGATCACAACGCGATAACACGTGTATCGCGATAAGCATCAGTTACCAAACTACCGCAACTGAAACTAGATTCAAGGCTGGAAACTCATGAAACACAGCGCCGAGTGTCTTCACTCGAATACCCTCACGCTTCGTGACATCGAAAAGATTTTATCGCGATGAGAGCTTCCAAAGTGATTACTAACGAGAACCGGGAATCCTCCAATTATACAATCGCAATTGATAGTTACGGCTGATACGTTTGCCGTTCTCGCGATGTTAACTCTCTAATCGCATTAGGATCTTTTCTCAGGCAAATCGTTTTTATAATGTCTCGTATAATATACAGATATATGAAATATTTCATGCAATATAAAACTCAAAGAATATAATAAAAAATGCATGGCTATTCGGATTAAATAATAAATCTATGTAATATTATTTATATGTATTCATAAATTCTTTGAAGTGAAATTTCACTCTAAAAAGTGAAAATTGAACCAGTTTTGAAAAAGAGTAGTTCGGTCTTCAATCTTTAATATAGTGAGATTTCACTCTTTAAAATAACAATTTACTTTAAAAGTTTTAGAGAATATAAAAGTTAGCAGTTTATGTTGAGTAATGAGAGAAATAGAAATTATAAAAGAAGCATAAAGGAGACGAGCTTATATTCTAAATTAACAAAAAAGAAAAATATCTAGTATGGTCATTGAAACGTGGTGGGCAACATTGCAGACAACATGGCGGACGAATCACGGTCTTGAAAAATTAACCGGTCCCGGGTGTCGTACCCCTTTTGCGAGTGGGAGCGGCGCCTTGCTCTAATACAGATTTATTGCCACCTAAGAGCCGGAGCCAGGCGTTCTAATACAGGTATTATGCTGACGCAGGCACGAGGAATTTACACGAAATTGGAGGTAATTTGTAGGGGTCGAGCGCAAACCCCTTCTACCATTGCCATCGCCGTCGACCCCCTTTCGGCCGCTACTACCCTTCCCCACGTTACATCGTGCCGGACTTGTGTGTGGCCGTGTATCCCGAAACTCTCCGGTAACGACTTGCTCGAAGGACGTAACTCTCTAGCAAGGGCTATCTACCTCGAAATATGCAGCCGCGTAGGCCGCTTTTTGATTTACGGAGTAGATCGTTAATTAAAACGTCACGGCTGATCGGTCGCGCGTATGGCGGTTTAATTAAAATTTTTTAATTGCCAAGCGTGCCTACGATAGGCGAACGATCGCATCACGACGGTCTTCCAAAAAAGTAGTCTTGTTCTTTTTTTTTTTTAACATCGGTGTTGTTTTTCATGGCACCCTAACAAGGGTATCGAAACACGAAACCGGTTATTATCGGAGATCGTGTCATGGTTTTCGGTGGGCGCAAAGAGCCTACCGTAAATTGTCGCGTATCGTTGACGAGATCGATCCGCTCGACACAGTTCGCTTCTGCGGTCTACGTGTTCTGGATAGGAAACTCGTTATTAATGATGAGAGCGAAGAGACTATATGCACTAATCGCGGATGATAATCCTTCAATTTCATCGGAGCGATCAATCTTAGTTTTTTTTACTTCGTTACCGATCACAGATGGATTATTATAAATTGATTAGAATGATTATCCTATTTTTATTTTACAATGTTACTTCTTTCTGCATTTCTCAAGAAATATGAATACAAATTTTGTGAGTTTTAATTATAACGATCGACAAGGAAAACTACTATGCAAGGTAAAAGATTGCTATCGTGAGCGAGAAGAATAATAATGATGCTCATAAAATTAATTTGTCATTTTGCGCAAACGAATCAAAAGGTTTCTACTCTTTTATCCTTTCATCATCCCATTCGTTTCTTGATAACAAAGTTTTACAACCGTGCTTTTGAGGCCGCGTGTTATTTAAAATTTTAATACACCTAAGGCGCGGAACGCAAACGCCGTACTAGCTAGTGATTTTAATCTTGCTGTTGTAATAAGAAATAAAGTGAACCATGTAGCAGGTTTGCGCTAATGCCATTGCTCGAGAGACATTCCTTCGTGTCACGCGATTTACATTGCGAGGTTAGAAGAATTTCGATAATACAGTGTGATGCGAATGGCAATTACCTAATTTAATTCTAACATGAGACGCGTGATATGTGTATATGTGTTGCGTTATATCTTATAATCTGTTTTGAGAAGTAAACTATAATTTTTCAATTAATTAAAAAATGTAGAGAAAAATTATTTTACATTTTTAATTATTGTGTAAGTTTTTGTTTTTTATATTTTTTAAACAAATCGCTTCAAATATACGTTCTGAATTTAATGGAAATACTGGGTTGCTACAAAAGTGCTACGAACTTCAAAATTCACGCAACTGTAATTTCGTTAAAAATAAATGAAATTTAAATTAGAAAAAAGTTTTAAAATTTCTACTTTCGGAAGATCATGTCTTTTGAATTTCTGTGAGTTTGGTAACTTTTGCATATAGAAAACTACGAGCTGGACAAAATGGGAAATTTTCTTCTCACTTTGTGAACCTGTCATGTGTATAAAAAAAACTTACAAAAATTTTCAACTATCTAACGTGAAAGCTTAATCTTTTCTCTATAAAATTGTTTTTTTTAATGTTTCTAAGATTTTTTGTTAGTGCGTCATCGCGAATTAAATAAAAAGAACATTTTAACTTTGATTGCTCGTATCTTCGTTAAAAATCGTCGCAATTTAGAAAACAGATTTTTAAAGCTAAAATTTTGCTCTATTGAATGGTATAATTGCTAAATTTTTTTTAAACATGTAGACATGATACAAATAAAGTAGCACTACGAACTTTTATTGTAACTCAATACAATTCGGCTATTTTTGATAATATAACATAAAATAAAAAAGTACGATAAAAAGGTACGATAAAAAAGTATGATGAAATAAAAATTGTATGAAAAAAAGGATACAAAGTTATAAATTTCGATAGTAGTATTTGTAATCATTGTAAAAAATAAAATGTATTCATATTTTCTATCAAAAAAATATAATAAGAGGATAATAGAAAATTGCTGTGACGATAAACAAACTCAATGATTACACTAGTCGTATTGTTGAGAGAAATAGTCGACCCACTTGACAGCAGTTTCATGATACGATTGTTCTCTTACCTGGCATGTTTCGGTCCGAGGCTGGGATCGTACATAGAACTTGCCGAGATGTCTTCATCGGGGATTTCTCCGCTCTCCATGCCTAACGCCGTAGTGCATTGTCCTGAAAACAATTCACGATGGCGTTGGACAAAATTTGATATCAATCTTCATTTCATTAATGTCGCGTATTAAGATGAAAACTTGGAGTGGAAAATGGTGACATGATGAATAATAGATTATGCCACCTGCGAGGTTTTAGCCGAATCACATCATTGAATAGTTAATTCTACATATTTGCATTTGCAGTCAAAGATTCTCGACGATTTTATTCTGGTATACCTAAGAATTTCATTTTCAACAATCTCGTCCGATGCTAACAGCACTATCGCAGAGATGTGCAAATTCTCCAACGAAATCCCTGGAAACGCCGGTCGCCACAAACATGCGACTTCGTATTCCGCTGGGTACACACGAGAAGCAATTTACAATCGTAGCGAGTACGCTCGTATTGCCTCTCTTTTCCGGTTTCTTTTTCTCCACGAGAGTTACCAGATATTTTCATGGTCACGAATAAAACGAATCAAGTTATAATGCAATAATGTAGAATAGGTATCTAACTAATTCTGTACTTATTGTTAACTAATACGTTATATTCAATCGCTCTTCCTTTATTTTGCTATAACAAGACAAATGTCAGTAGAAACATAAAAAAATGAATATCTGAAAACATCTTATTAGTATTTTGGGGGTATGTGAAGTTAGCACCTCAACTATAGTACTCAGGAGTTCTGATTAGAGTTCCCGTTTCTTTTTGACGAGACAAAGAGTTCTATATAATTTATAACAAGAGTTCCGCTTAATAACTATTTCTAAATAAATTAAAAAAATGGGGTGCTAACTTCTTATCGAAAATCGAGATCCAATAGTTCTGAGCGGCCCAATAGCTTCATTTCGTGAATACCTAGAGTTCCTGATACACGAAAAAAATTTTTTTAAAATAAAAAATGACAAATTTTTAAAAAATCAATTTTTAGATACAATTCTGAATAGAGTTCCTGCTTCCTTTCAACGATACAAAGAGTTCTCTGTACTTTTTAACTCGAGATTTCCTTAATAACAATTTTTAAACAATTTTTCAAAAATGGGGTGATAACTTTTTATCGAAATTCGAGCTCGAATAGTTTTGAGCAGCTTAATAGCTTTATTTTGTGAATATCTAGAGTTCCTAATACATAAAAAACAATTTTGACATACAACAAAATTTATTTTTAAAAAAATATAAAAATTTTGAAAAAAATTTTTGATACAATAGTTCTGTCACATGTTAATTGTTAGTCTATTTCGAAGAGTTCTAAGCGATTAAAATCAACACAGACCCAAAAATAAAAGAGATATGTACTTAACATAAAACAAAATTTGAAAAATTGATTGCAAAAGCACATATCTCCTTATGTAGCCATCCAATCGCATTTTCACCTAATACTTTTCGTTAGGGCTCGTCGAGAACTGCCCACAATGCCAGTCAGAACTACTCAGTACTCTCAAAAAATTTTCGACGTCGGACCTAGAAAATTTTCAATGATACAGTTCAAATGTTCCCATATCTCGAAAACCGTTGGCCCAATCGTTTTTTCACGTCATACTTTTTAGCGCTATTATAATGTTTAAAATGAGGATTTTTTCAATATGGTACAATTTTGACAACGAGGAAATTTGTTGCCTATAAATCGTATCATCAATATTCCTCATTTGAAACATTTAATGTAAATGTAAATGTAAAAAAGTTAATATATAAACAATTTTTAAATTACATAAGAAAAGGAAAAAAATTGTATTTTATTAGGCTGTTAAAAACTTAAGAGTATATTTTTCATAATTTCTGAAACACATGATAATTTCAAGAAATAATTTAAAGAGTTTCTACGTGAAACAAAATAAACACTTCTTAGATTTACAACATACATTTTTACATAATAATGAATGGAATAAATATGTAAGAAATAGAAAAATATTAGGTAACATATGATTTAAGAAATTAGATTATGGTGCGATTTAGGAAATTAGATTATGATGTGATTTAGGAAACGAAAGCATTTTTTAAACTTTTATTTATTTTACGTCTATTAAGCTGGACCCCCCACCATCGAAAATCAAGTTCGGAATAGGTCAAAAATTTAGTGTTATTTAAGTGCTAATTTAGTACCCTATTCCGAATGTTAGTGCTCAAACCGTTTAGTAGCTATAAAAAAAATAGGGGATCCAGCTTAATGGCAAGCTGGACCCCCCCATTAAAAAAAATATATACAATAAACATATACAGAAAATAAGTACAGATATTAATCGCGACATATTAATTATTTTCATTAACTTAGAACGAGCACTAAAATCGGAAATGCGTATATTTCGATACTATGACGTCTAAGGATTGTTTTAAAATTAATATCATGTGAGCACCATGTTATTCGACGAATGGGGAACGAACTTTAGTGCGCGGCGCGATCTTTCGCGACTTATTAATTATTTTCAACAGATCGGCGTTCTGGGCAGCGATTGAGCCAACGGTTTTCGAGATATGGGAACATTTGAACTCTATCACTGAAAATTTTCTAAGTCCGACGTCGAAAATTTTTTGAGAGTACTGAGTAGTTCTGATCGGCGTTCTGGGCAGTTCTCGACGAGCCCTAACGATGAGTATCAGGTGAAAAAGCGATTAGGCCAACGATTTGCGAGATACGCTACATGGGAGGGTCATTAAAAATTTTTTGAGCGTACTGAGTAGTTCTGATCTGCGTTCTGGGCAGTTCTTGACGAGCTCTAACGAAAAGTATCAGGTGAAGAAGCGATTGAGCCAACGGTTTTCGAGATATGGGAACATTTGAACTCTATCATTAAAAATTTCTAAGTCCGACGAAAATTTTTTGAGAGTACTCAGTAGTTCTGACTGGTGTTCTGGGCAGTTCTCGACGAGCACTAACGAAAAGTATTAGGTGAAAATGCGATTGGATGACTACATAAGGAGATATGTGCTTTTGCAACCAATTTTTCAAATTTTGTTTTAAGTACATATCTCTTTTATTTTTGAGTCTGTGTTGATTTTAATCTTAGAACTCTTCGAAATAAACAGAATAACAATTAACATGTGACAGAACTATTACATAAAAAAATTTTTTCAAAATTTTTTATTTTTTTTTTATAAATTTTGTTGTATGTCAAAATTGTTTTTTATATATTAGGAATTCTGGATATTCACAAAATAAAGCTATTACCAGCTGCTCAGAACTATTCGAGCTCGAATTTCGATAAAAAGTTATCACTCCATTTTTGAAAAATTGTTTAAAAATTGTTATTAAGGAAATCTCGAGTTAAAAAGTACAGAGAACTCTTTGTATCGTTGAAAGGAAGCAGGAACTCTATTCAGAATTATTGTATCTAAAAATTGATTTTTCAAAAATTTGTAATTTTTGTTTTATTTTTCAACAATTTTTTTTATATGTGTGTGTATCAGGAACTCTAGGTATTCATGAAATGAAGCTATTGGACCGCTCAGAACTGTTGGATCTCGATTTTCGATAAGAAGTTAGCACCCCATTTTTTAAATTTATTTAAAAATAGTTATTAAGCGGAACTCTTGTTATAAATTATATAGAACTCTTTGTCAAAAAGAAACGGGAACTCTAATCAGAACTCCTGAGTACTATAGTTGGGGTGCTAACTTCACATACCCGTATTTTGGTTTGATGTATAAGCGAAGATTCTTTCAACTTTTATTTCAATATCCATGAATCGGAAACATTGAAGAGACGAGGGATATTCATGTAAAATAATGTACAAACATTGTCGACTATTCGCGCAGGACGGCAATAAAACAATGCTTTCCGATGTCTTTTTTCGCCGTTGTATAAAATGTCTGCGCGACGTCATTGCGAAAAATCGATAGCAGGAATATTAACTGGCAATGGCCGATGACAATGTTGGCATGTATGTACGTGGAACATGATAAATTTTCGAATCTACGGGAGTCAGCCTGAACTAGGATATACCTCGCCGCCGCGCGCGTGCGACGTCGCTACGCTTAAACTACGGTACTGCAGTTACGGCGGAAAGTTTCAAAACTGCAGAATGCAGCGGACGTGGGATTAGCCCAGCCTCCGGAGCTACTACCGGCCGACCATGGTCTCCATGAGCCGGCATTACGGCGAACAAAACTTCGTTTGTGTTTGTAACTGTCCCCTACGTTTTACCTATCGTCCATTATACCGATGAAACCTGGTCCAGCGGTAGCGCGACTAAAATCTGCGCTCAATACGTCGAAAGATGTCAAACGCGAAATTACTGCGTTTCTCGTTTATAAGTCTTCTGTATAGTCATAGTCACGTCACTATCAATGAATAAATCTACATTTTTCTTACATATAGCAATTTTTCGTTTAATCGATTGTCAGAGGATTCAGAGAAGACAGGGAAAAATTTACTCGAGCGTGCGAAATCAATAAACTGAAAATGTTATCTATTCCTGAATTGGTAATCTGATAAACACTCAATCAAGTGAATAGTAGCTAAACAGTTCAATATTTATATTCAGCATATCACATAATGCTCACAAATACAAAAAAAATTGTATAAAAAATATTAATTCAATCATGACGTTGTCAATCATGAACAAAAATAAATGTGAGAATTCGTTATTGCAAACACGCGATGAAATGACTGCTGGAGATTAAGAAGATAAATATTACAAAATTACATTTCGAAAATTGTTTTAAATACTGAGGATAGTTAATATATTGCACAAATGCCATATAATTCATTTAACGAGGTCCATTTAGCAGAAGTTCTTTCCATCATGTGTTTGCTGTTTTATTAAAAATTTTACAAATGGAAGTTATGACTTTTACAGTGTGCTATCAACTGGCTTCTTCGCATTTTTTCATAAAAATGGCTTGCTTTTCCTTTGTTATCAGAATTTATTACATTTTCTCTTTATATTGCTCTTTTTAATTTAATAAAAAATTATTACACATTTAATGCTTGAAGTTATCGATCCAGTTACTAATATATTTTTCATTAATTTGTCAGACTCTGTGATGTACATTAAATTTGAAGACATTATCCATTGAAATTATTTAGTTCTATCGACATCATTTGAAACCAGACGTATTAATGTATATGTTGGAAAACAATCTAAATTTTGAAAAAAATTAATTTTTTATTATGAATTATTTACTAAAATGTCAAAATGTAAAAAATTTTTTTTAACATGGTTTCACTAAAATTCCTTCAAGTTTGAAGAAATTAATATTATGTGTTCGAATATAAAGAGTATAGTATTGATTGGGATTCAAATGAAATTCAATAATTAGATTTAGTTTCTAAGAGATTTGAGAAATAAATTTGAGAAAGTTATCTTACGTTTCCGCGACGCATACACTCGCACGTGTATGTGTGTTTGTGTGTATAAAATTATAATATTATCTAATAAACGCTAGAGTTCCTCTCTCTATTCAGGTTGCGCATCTCGATCGTATTTGCATCTAGTATTCGCCTTTATACTGGATCTATTAATGCGACACAGTGTGACTGAAATGAACTATACTGTAATTATCAAGCTAACCTGGATATAGCGAGTCACATCGCTTGCATTCGATGTTTCGTGTCCGAAAATTATGCAGCAAATAAAATCCTCGTCGTAGTTAATCAACCGTTGCATTGTGTCTTTCCAACAAAACAGACATGCGATACGAAGAGCATGAAATATCAATAGTATTATTTTAATAAAAGGATGATTTCTATTTACTGAATTTCGAGTAGAGTTAATATTTCCTCATTTGTTCGTAATATGTAAAGTGTTAATGATAATTTTAAAAGTACAATATCTTCGATGGGACAATTTGTATATTTTTACATTTGCACGTTCGTGTACTTTATACAAAAGCGTGTGACACATCGTATACAATGTACATATACAATGATAACGGCTATGAACTCGAGCTTTAGTGTCATGCCCAAAGCAATAAGTCAAGCTGACATATTGGGATATCCTAGATGCGATGTGTTTTCACGCAGCGTGCAGGATAATGAACGATTTCAATGATTCGTGACATGATTGACAGTCCAATTCACCAGAAGCTCAAATGTATTCGATAATGATAGTCAATAATTAATAATTAATATTTATACGATATTATTAATTATTCCATTTAAATATTAATTATTAATTAACATATGGAAATTAAATTAGTTAAAGAAATAGACATACATATATGATGCTGGATAAAAGACCTAAATAAATCTTTAAATAATGATCTAATAATAACGATCTAATAACAATTATTTAATACTTTATAAACATAAAACGCACGAAAAAAATATTAAAAAATTTTATATAAATTTATAGCAACTTTTCTACATACTTTAAATATTATAATTTCAAATTATTCTTATTTTGTAAATGACATAAAGCACAAAAGAAGATTCATGGATATCAATACAAGTAAAAATAAGCTAATGTATTCTCTTTGTTTTATAAATACTTCCATTTAACGCAGCATCATCTTCCAAGCAACAATTAATTTGCATAAAAATATAACGGATGAGCGGTAAACAACGAATCAGAAGCGTCATCACGCCAGAACGAATCGGCACAATAAATAGGTTTCTCGCTCGTCTGCATCTGAGCAGCTATTAGATAGTATTGTTAATTCATCGTGCGGCTGACATTTCATTTACGAGGGTACAATACCTCAGTAGGCCAGGTGTATATACGAAGGGATGGTATTATTGCGTATGCGCTTCAGTGATGGAGAAAAAAAAATCATTACGCATCCTCGGTTCTTGTCATGCCTTTTCCGTTTGCGCAACAAAAAGAACCGGCATCTTGTCCGCGAAATTTCCTCATCAACATGTTGTATTCTGAATTTTTCGTACAATTTAGCAGTATAACAAAAAAATAATATTGACAATCGTTCACGACAATCGTTCACATTTTTATCATTGCCGTTGTAAAAGTGTTTCATTGATGAAAAAAATACTTACAATTAAATAGACTGTACGATCGTGAATAAAAAATATTAAATTAAAAAACAGAGTAAAACAAGAGAACGATAAGTAATAAAGCAATCTTTCAAGCAATTAAAACTGATGATGTTGTAATTAACTTATAAACACATTGCCGGCGGCAGTTAGTTTATTATAGAGTTTGATTTACTTCATATTTCATCATACGATTATTTTCTCTCCGTTCTTAGACAATTTTCAATAACACTGAGTTTGCAACAAGAATGGCGTGAATCTAATTAAACTGAAATTAATAAAACTACAAAATTTATTTATAAAATTATACTGAATATAACATTAAAAATCTCGTCACGTATTTGACATTTTTATATTAAAGAAGTTTTAAAGATTACAAATTTGATGTAACTTTGAATAAATTAAATTTTAGCGAAAAATTGTTTTTGAAAAATTATAGATATGCGAGACACATACTCGTACTTGTTTTGAGGCTATAAGCATTTTAGTTCGGAGAAACTTCTTGTGGTTGTCTCCACGGGATTGCTTCGTATAAGATTTTCAATCGCAACCTCCTGACTTCGCGCGACGACAGTGCGCTCTGGGACAATGGAGAAGATTGTAAAGAGAGTGACGGAAGTTGAAAGGGGTCAAAAGAGTGTCAGCACTTTTCGGAAGTCATAAAACTTGGGTGTGACGCGTATGAGAGTTCGAATTCGACTTACCTAGATCCGTGCAGCGACAACGCGGTAGGGACAATAGGATGAAGATGGCGATCAGAAGTCCTCGAAGTGAAGTTGAATCGGCGCTGGGACCAAGGACTGGCATGTTACTAGTGACCTGGGCCGTCGGCACGCCGATAACTTGCTCCTCCTCATCACTAACTATCCGCTGTCCTGACCGCATCGGTCATCAAGCACGTTCCTGGCATCGTGATGGTCGCAAGGTGGTTACAGGCTCGTGTCGATGTCCTGAGCACAGAGTAATTCGTGTTAGTTGTCCGCAGACACCTCGGCAATGTCATGGAGTATGAACGGATGATGCTATAATGCAAGAGATAATATTTACAGACTTGAAACAAAAATAAACATTAACGGCCATGTCAAGCGTGACTTCCTTCGCATACGTTCATTTAATGTAATCATAGCAAACGATTGTGTCCTGTTTCATTGATAAATTTATCTTCGTGCAACGACTCTCCATGAAAACAGTGTCGGTTGCTATCGCGAAAATGTATTGTAGCTAGGACGCTACAATGGAATTAACTGCCAAGGTAAATTTACCGGCACGGAATAAAAGAAAGTAACTTTTGCCGTTAAAAAGTGAGGAAGTGATGTAGCAATTACAAAATAAGGTACATATTTTTCGTGTGTTAGATTTGAGTGAAAGATTACGAATTAACATTTAATTAATAAATGTAAAATAAAATGTGCACTTTGTATTCCTATCAACAAATTCAAATCGTTTGTCCGATGTAAGCTGACTGCCACTGGGACAATATAACAACCATATTTATGTAAATATCATCGCTGGAACTTTCATTTGTCGTGTAAAGCGGGACTCTTATCGCGCTGCTACGGAAGCGTAGACATTTGTTATCATTTTTGCAAATAGCACTCTCCACCCGCCCTCTCGTCCGTCTTCATTTTACGTCGCGCACAATCTGCACGATAAGAGGTCTATTTTGCACGACAAATCGGCCCCCTAAATATTGCGTTTGTGAAATAAAATCGCTTACAATCGTCCAACTGGCACTTAGTTAAAAAACGGTCGTTATATCCAAGATTAATCGCGTCACTGTACCATGATATCAACGACTAATCCGTGTCATCCTCGTACATAGAATATGCACCGACTATATATGGATCGTCGACGAATAGTGGAAACATTACTATGCCGTGGGCCATGAAATTTTAATTGCGCGAGTGCTATTAGTAAACGCGATCGTTTTCAGCGAAGAGGTCGAGAGCGTCTACTACTACTGCTCCTGCTGCTGTTGCTGTTGCTGTTGCTGCAATTGTATCGTGCTCATATGTATCGCACGGGGATACAGTAGGTATAAGTACGCGTGTTCCATATGCTGCAATTGCAACTGCAACACCGCACGGATTTCACGTCACGCCTCATGCATTATTCACACCTCGCCGGAGGTGAAATTATTTTTCCCCCCAACGTTAGTATTATTAATTTTAGGCGGTAGTCCAACGTGAAACTCCAAACCGGGAAATAACCACCTCGGCACCCGATGCGTTTGAGTGCATTCACACAATCGCATGTGACAAAAACATTCGCGTTTCCGGATCGAGATCATCATCGTCATTCTTCGAAGTCATAATAACACAGCTTGACTGTCGAGTTTTTTGAGAGATATAATAAAGAAATGGTTTTTTAACATTTAAATATGTTACAACTATGTAATCGTAGAACTATGTTACCGTATAACAAATCATAACTTAATTGTATCATGCTACTGTTAAGTAATTTCTTGCTTTAGAAAAATACGTTATAAAATCAAATTGTAAGTAATATACTGACATGTTCCGACCGCATAACGACTTCGTATGCTCTACGTGCCACGTTTAAGATATAGGCGCAGAATACGAACGAGGCCCTAAAGCCGTCAGAAACAAGTGTTGCGCTCGGTATTGAAGTTGTAAGATACGGCAATACATGCACCAAAACCTATAATGGAACTCCAGATAGGTCGCTTTGAATACTCGATGGAGCTCGAGAAAGCTATCGGATACGTTGTACCTTTCAGCAAAACCAAGCAAAATTCAACGAGTACACGTATTATGTGAAACGGGTAAAGCACTGACTGAAGTTACACGAGTAAGCAAGATAATAGAAACTTTATACCGGAGATGACTCAGTATTGAAAAACGAGCAGCCTCTCGACACGTGGGGTCATTAATGCTTGTCGCGTACAATGCTTTTTTCAAGATAAGGTATACATATCCACGGTCACTGAGCCCTTGTCGAGCACCCACCATCGAAGAGGCATGCCTCGCTTCGCTAATTATTTATAATTATCGATCGCTAACGAGCAGGAGAGATCGCATTACGTTTGCCCTGCAGCCACAGCGTCGCAGTAACGTCTACCCTGCCCTTTCACTCGTGGAGCTATTATGGCACGGTTGCATGATTTTATAAAATTCGTCTAAGGGGAGAAATAAAGAGAATTAGAAAGGTGGACGACCATGTACGGGGCGCATTTATGGTCAATCACGTCTATATGACATAAGTAACACGGAACATTCTCGAAGTATTACGCGAATGTTACGATGAGGTTGAGATTCATTCACGGAGGAAAATTATATCCGGTACTAAAGTTTCGTCTCGGATTATAGCCGGTAATGTATACGACATGACCTGTATAGCGATACCATGATAATAATTTACATTTTAAATATCTTCTTAATATGCGGACTAAATTGGAGATAGAATATCTCTCTTTAAATACTTACACTCCGAGTTTCAACTTCTTGAAATCAGTATACTGAATCGCAATGTAAAAATATAAATTATATTTTATAAATCATCATGAATACTGAATTTTTTAGATTATTTATATATACAAAATTTTCTTATAAAATTACGGTACAGTTAAGCGAAGCATTAATGTGTATATTTTGGCAGCATATTTCGATGCGTAAGAAGACCGTAATCTGTTAAAAAGTGCGTGAAATCGGTTAACAAGTATCAAAGGTAACTACTCAGTTGAAACAGTAGCTTGTTTACTTGTTTCCACTACGCGGACGTGATAAACGTTTCACGTGCAGCAGTTAAAGCCCTAAAAATTCCTGCTTCATAGGTTACTACCTTGGTCCCTTTCTTGTAACGGGCGAGCCACAGTGGCTGAAGGAAAGAACGGGCGCGCGCGCGCTTGAGAGAGAGAGAGAGAGAGATTGAGCGAGGGTTGGAATCTGCGAAGTGGAGGAGAGAGCTCTGGGTCTTTTGTGTGCATTCGATAGCCCGTGCAAAACAAACAAGCCTACGAGACACAAAACAGGATCCACGATGCAGACGCGAGTCCCGCTTGTCCAATGGACGTTCCTCCTTTTCTTCACAGAATACCGAGTACCGTCATTACCCCGTATATATACGAATAGCTCCACACTTCTCCTTCGCTGAGTGAAAGAGGGAAACGACGGTGGGGAAACACGGGAGGACGGGGTAAACGGTAGGATTTTGCGATGCAAATTTCATTCCGCTCTTCTTCCCTTCAGCTCCGTTTCTGCCCGACCTTCCTAGTCAGCCCTTTCCACCTATCTCCGTTCTTTTATTTCCCACCCCTAGTTTTCTTTATCTACGACCGCCTGTGTCCCTCTTTTTAAAATCACCTCGCGGGAGTCCTCTCTCGTGTCGTCGAGCACCCCGACAGAATTATCGCGATCGCCTCGCTCGGACGGACACACTTTTTCGCGGTTCGTCGCGATTTTCACGAGGGAAAAGCTCAGCAAGCCGATGTCGGGGAGGATAGCCTAGAGGACTTGTTCGTGGATACGGCGGGGGGGGGGGGGAAAAGGGAGAGGTGACGGTGCTGAAAGAAACGGAGATGGAGAAGCGTCGGCGGAATTAATTAATTCTGACGGGCTGCTATCCACCCGTCTTTTTGAACAACGCGTCGTCACGTCCGTCTTCATCGAGGAAAGATGTCCCCGTCTCTGGGACGGAGAAGAGCCATCACGGATTTGATACATTAATTTCAACCGAACAATCGTCAATTCTATAAAAATAATTAAAAATGACGGGCGGAACGCGCGATGCCTTTTTAAAGTTCCAGCTACAGCTTCGAGAGGAAATAGAACAAACTCGTCTGGAGATTGGAAGTAAAGTTTCGAACTCATCTGCACGATTACTATAAAGTAATTCATCAATTCTATGCTACGTACATTTCGTAAGAAGCTTAGTTGACTGAAGTGTCGATGTATTATATATCTCCTGCATCTTGCAAGATAGCAAAACATTCCTCTGTGACTTTTACTTTCGTAGTTTGAAACTAATTTGAAAGTGTCTAACTCATAACATCTTTTTATCTACTTTTCATATCAATATTGATCGTTATCCTTGTCAATTTTCTAATTTGCAGACTTTCATAAAAATTGTGATGAAAAATATAAAAACGTTAATTATCTTCCACAAATTTTTAATAAATATAAAAAATGTTTAAGAAATAAAATTATTTTATTAATGTAGGACAAACATTCTGTATCTATGCTGAAAAATTACTTAGATTTTTTTTTTAGGTTTTTTTTCCATAAACGCCACGTTACTCATCTTAACTTTATTTATCATAATAAGTAGCTACACAAATTAATGTAATCCTCGTTAACGACCGCAGAAACGACGCCAGACATTAAACTCATTGCTCTTAGGGGTCGCAGCTAATCCAGTATGGATTAGTTGCGAGAGAAAAAGAGCGGATAAGGAACACCGGACGAGCTTTTCTCAAGAGAGAAGAAAGCGTACGGAAAAGAAAAAGTGTATGAAATTTAAAAGTCCGCCGAGTCGCTCGTCGTTAAGCAAGGGTTTAGCGATTCTTCCGAGAAGATAAGAAGTGTATATAGGTGCGACGGGTAAACGTATACCGGGGTATGCTTACTTCGCTCCGCAGAATCTAGCTTCTCCGATAATGCAAGCATCGTTGCTCGTCTCGATGGAGACGATTCAGGTGAGGCTTCGCTTGGAATTATTCGGTTTGTACCAATTTCGAGCCCATCTCTCCGTTTTCCCTCCGCATTCTCCTTCGTACTACTACCACTTGTGCCGTTACCACTTCTACTACTATTCCAGTCACTACCCCTACCTATCCGCCGCTCTGAGCCAGTTCCTACGTAACTGAACAATCGCACCGTCTCCTCAGGAGGAACCGAAGGATTTGGGAAAACATGGTTATCGGATCGAACAGCGCTACTTTGCTACCGGCAGAAAATCTCGCGGGAACCTAAAGGCTGACGTTTACACCTCAAAGAGAAAACTAACGGGATTCCTTTTCAAAGCGGAAAAATCTGATTTAAAATTTTGATTCATGTTATCCATATCCGTACCGCTATATTCATATAATTAGAGATTTGTTTACTATCATACATACCATATTACATAATTTTTATATAGAATATATATCGATGTTCAAATAATTTATACTATTATTATCATGTTATATTGCGTAGTTTTTCATTTTCATCTGTATATATCTATTTATTATTTACAGCGTAAATGTACCTCAAATTTCGCAAAGACAAAAATAATAAAAAACGACAAGAGAGTAAAAAACTAAGCAATGCATAACATGATAATCATAGAAGAAAACCGAGTGGTATTGGACAAATATTGTTTGAAATTTTGGACACGTGTGGCAGCATTTGTCAAGCCACTAACAAATCCACTTGCACGTTCCAAGAACTGGAACATCAAGAATAAAGATAATATTGTGTGGTAGTTATTGTGTATCTTGTTGTGTAGAGTTGTTGCCAGGATGGAGTTAACTTCATCAACCACAGTCACGTTATTAATCATAAATCGAATCTAATTTATCGCGATATAAATAGCATCTATTATTCTTTAAATTGTAGATTGAAAAATGTTATTATTTAAAAATTGCTCGTTTTATATTACTTTTTCGTTGCGCGTTATTTAGGTGGTCGAATAATGAAGTGACGGGTGATATCGGCTTAAGTCAACAAGACTTGGCTATTGACGATTGTGCTTTGTTTTAGGTAAATGTAGGGAAAATATGGGGTAGGAAGAAGAGAACATAACATTAGCTATTAAGGAAGTAAGAAATATAGAAATGACAATAAGAGAGATGAGTAAGCGATATTCTGTTACAAAAAGTACATTATAGAGATGATGGATTAAAAGCTACTGGAGCAAGGCAAAAGATAGTGTTAAAATTATACACAAACAATAGTTTAATCTACCACAAACATGTTAAAAATATTTCTATTCGATACTAGAATTTAGAAAAACAAATAAATTTCTTTTTTAGAAAAATACGAATTTTGGTATATAAGAATGTTAAAAAAAAAAAAAGAAATCTTCTAAAAAAGAAAAGACCTAAGATACTCGATATATATAATACGACCTTCCCCTGATTGTGTAAATATTTATGTATATCATATAAAAATTATATATTATAACATATAAATAAACATGTAAAAAATTTTTTTAATATTATTGCACTGTTGAAGCAAGAGAATTTAGCATTTTGAAGACGTTGACGTTTGTGAGACTGGAGAAGTTGAAACTATCTCTACTGTCAAGTTAAGTACGCCACTTATCGCCACTCGTCGCGGCCCTTGGAAACTATGAAGTTTTCGAGAGCTTTCTGCTTGAGAAGAATTTCGCATGCAATGGCATAGCCGATATCGAATGCGCTATTCTCGTAAAACTTGTTGGGCGTTTCGGATTTCGTTATCGTGGAGACGAAAGAATGCTGCTGATTTAGAAATTTTCATAGAGCCGAACAAAATCCGTAGCAATCAAAAAATAATAAAATTATATAATGATGTGAAGTGATATTACGATTTTGTAATGTAAATAAGGAAAACTGTGGTACCCCTAGGACATGTTGTACCATAGACACACTGATTATTTTTTAACAATAATGAGATTTTTTAAATGTAACTTTAATTGTATAAGTAGTATAACTGAATATTAAAAATTTCATTATTGTTAAAAAAATAATTACCTAGTGTATGCCAATGTGTATGTTCCTACATATTACAGCTTCTCCTAATTGATATAGATATGCTTGCATAGTTTAAAGATGTATGAAATGTACAACCTGTGCAAAAAGTGACTGAAATTGGAAATTTTTATACTTTCCACATAAAAATAAATGTTATAGCCATATGAAAGAGTTTCTAAATCGCTATCAAATTTTTTATATTGCTTTCAAATATACTATAGAAAATTTGTTATTTCTTCATAATGTTTTCATTTTGTTAATACATTAATACACGCTTGTTAATACATTAACATACACTTTTCAGTTATTTAATTATTTTCTATCGACACACCCACTTTCACAAAAAAGAGGCATAATAACAAGTTTGACAGATAGAGCGTTTTTACTATCGGATCCGAAATATCACCAGAAAAATTTGGAACATATTGTTGGTACTTTGTTAAATAATGACTATCCTATTGACTTAATTTTCAATACTATTAATACACGTTTAAAAATTCTATTTCATAAAGGTACGATACAACAGAAAGAATCAATTGACGAAATAAGCAGGGATTTTACTTCATGGTTCGTACTGCCTTATGTTCCAAAAATTTCAGACGAGTTTAAAAGAATCAGTAAAACGTTTAATACTAAATTAGCCTATACTAGCTTAAATAAATTAAATAGTTTGATCAAAGGGCATAAAGACATTCTCCCAAAAGAGACAAGAAAAAATGTGGTTTATAAAATTTCATGTAAATCGTGCGAGGCATCTTACGTCGGACAAACGAAAAGAAAACTAAAAACTAGATTAGCTGAGCACCGCAATCACATTAACCGGAACAGCAACAACCAATCAGTGATCACAGAACATCGGATTGATTTGATCATGACTTCGATTGGGAGAATGTCGCGGTACTAGATGAAGAGCGTTCTCTGAACAAAAGGTTAATATCGGAATGCCTTCACATTTTAATGCAAAAAAATAGTCTGAATCTACGCTCTGATACAGAAGGTGTACATTTGAACTACATACAATTACTTAAAGACTTCTAATAGTTTTATATTCTCGGTTATACTGGATTTGTTTTATGTTTTTGACATTATCTTTCTCTTTTTATTTTTATTGTCTTGTTTCTTTTTTATTTTTATTTTTGTATTTGACCTGACATGTCTCTCCGATTATATTAAGAATAT